>NC_059281.1:15274901-15294901 GCF_017591435.1 Portunus trituberculatus
GGAGGCTGCGGGGCGGGAGTGGAGGAGGGAATAGTGCACGAGGTCACATCTTGCACTCAGGAGGGTCACGTGAAGATGTGCATTTGTTATTTAAGACTTTCACTTTGTCCAAAGGCAAGGTGTGGCTCATCTGTGTGTGTGTGTCCCGCGCTAAACGATCATCTTCCTCTCTCTCTTTCTCTTTCCTGTGTGTGTGTGTGTGTGTGTGTGTGTGTGTGTGTGTGTGTGTGTGTGTTCTTTTTTACGTGCGTGTGTGTAATGAAGGGTTATTTGGCCCTGATGGAAAATGATGACTATATGGTGTAATGCGGACGTCTCCCTGTTTTCTTTTTCTCTCTCTCTCTCTCTCTCTCTCTCTCTCTCTCTCTGGTATGGTTCATGCACTGGAAACTCCCTAACAAGAAACTAGCGCATCTAGATTATGAAAGATTCCTTCCCACACCTATGAATAAATGGTTTGAAAATAACGATGCTAAACAAAATGATAGGTCAAGAAGAAGAAAAAAAGAAAAACAGTAATCTCTCAATCTTACTTATAAGTTTCAATGTTGCCTTTCTACCTATATGAAAGAAGTGTATTATTAACGTAGTTTTAAAAGAAGTGACAGGCGGAAGAGGTAGTTGACATGAGTGTAAGTGTCCGTCACTCACAGCGGTAAGGTGTGACGGCACAGCGGCGCGCGGGCAGGGAACACAGGTTCACAAGGTAATGGTCCTCCTGAGCCGTGCGCGGTAAACTCTGTTGTCGATACAGAGATACAAATACTGGTTGCTATAGTCCAGGAGGCTACAGTACTTGGCCAGCGGGGAAACGCCCATCACGAAGTCGAAGTTGGATGAGGGCACGGCCATGAGCGACTTCCAGTAGAGCAGAGAGTCCTTGGCCACCACCACCTCGATGGATCTGTGCGGGCGGTGGTATTGCCTGGAGGCGTAGAAGACCTGAGCGCCGGTGTCCAGGAGCACATTGAGTTTGACGTACTTGGCGCAGTCTTTGAAGCGCGCGTTGTCCAGTACATACTGAGAGTCCGGGCTGGTGCGGGGCCGCAACTCTGGCATGGCCTTGGGGAAGAACAGCGTGGCGACGGAGTGTGAGAAGGACTGCATGGCTCTGGTGCGGCGGAGCGTGGCATTGTCCAGGAAGATGTCATGCTTGAGGTGGTTGATGGGTCCCTCTCTGGGCGCCACCAAGAACGTGCAAGGGAAGGAGACGCCGCCTGCCAGCTCCACCGCTACCTCCTCCACCACCAGCATCTTAGCCACCGTCCAGCTAGTCCACATTCTCACCTGGATCAGCCTGAAACGCGTCACTTGGCTCAGTAATCCCAGGCGCTTGGCTCGCTGGTACTTCACGATGGCCGAGCTGGTGCCGCAGTCCACGAAAATCTCACAGTAGCGGCCGTTGATATAAGCAGGGAGCAGGTTGTGTCCACGCATTGGAACAGCGGTGTGGTCTTTCAGTGAGGGCAGCGCCTTCTCCTCCGCCTCAGGGGCAAGGTAGAGGCGTATAACTTCCTCTACCTCGTTCCCGCCCTTCACATCCCTTCGTTCCACCTGTGGCATGCCCTGGTTTCTCGCTCCTTTCAGTCTCCACCATATTCCCGCCACCACTGCCACCACTAACGCCGCCCCCAACGCTCCACAAGTCACAACCCACTCCATCGTGTTGGAGATCCCTTGCTAATATATTAATGTTGGTGACATCTTTGCAGTTTCTGATCAGACCTCGAAATTCTAGTTCAGTAGCGTTTCTTCCGTCTCGAGGCAATTTCTCAATGGTAGAGGTAGCGCACTCGTAACTCATAATCTTAGATGGTACCATATGACTGAATTATTTTAGTAATAACTATTCTGCTTGTCATTTATTTCTATTTGTTCATTTTTCATCCCACTTCTCAACTCATTTTTTCATTATTTCTATTTTCCTATTTGGTTTCTTGTAACTCATAAGAACAAGAACCCCACTCGCATTTAGAGCTATCTATTACAACTCTGTCGCCTGTCTCCTATAACCACGACCTTATCCAAACACACACACACACACACACACCGCGTAGTGTAGTGGTTAGCACGCTCGGCTCACACCCGAGAGGGTCCGGGTTCGAATCCCGGAAAGCGGCGAGGCAAATGGACAAGACTCTTAATGTGTTGTCCCTGTTCACCTAGCAATAGGTACGGGATGTAACTCGAGGGGTTGTGGTCTCGCTTTCCCGGAGTGTGGAGTGTGTTGATGTGGTCTCAGACCTACCCGAAGATCGGTCTATGAGCTCTGAGCTCGCTCCGTAATGGGAAAGGCTGGCTGGGTGACTAGCAGACGACCGTGGTGAATTACACACACACACACACACACACACACATACCTCAACACTGACAACCCTCTCGCCCTGTTTCCCCAGTCTCGGCGACAGACAGGAGAGGCAGGTTTGGACTACCCGACCTACTCTGAGGTGCCCCCCGGCCTCTCCTTCACCTGCGAGGACAAGCTGCCTGGTTACTACGCCGACCCTGAGGCCCAGTGCCAGGTGGGTTCCTCGCCAGCTGTCCAGTGTCCACTCTGATTCCCTTCACCATCAGCAACATACATTTTTTACGCTTGATTTTCGTAAGTCATACACAGGTGAACATCTCTCTCTCTCTCTCTCTCTCTCTCTCTCTCTCTCTCTCTCTCTCTCTCTCGTCAACAGGTGTGGCACTGGTGTGTTTCTTCCACCATGAAGTATTCCTTCCTCTGCCCGAACCGCACGCTCTTCAACCAGCTGTACAGGTGAGCCGCCTCTACACACACACACACACACACACACACACACCACATGATTCTAAAACTAGCAAAGATACTGCACATTTTAAACTACTCCAAGTCCCTTTGTGTATACTGTATAGCGATGAAACATGTAAACATGATACGAATCAGTACATCAGAGCCATTTCACTAACTTGAGTTGGCTGGTGTGCGGGTAGGGTGTGTGACTGGTGGTTCAACGTGGACTGCGCTGACTCTCCTTCCTCCTACAACATCAACGAGGATCTCTACAAGGTGCCCGAGGCGTCGCTGGGTAGAGAACTCCTGCGGGAAGAGGAAGATGGAGATCAGACCGTGGAAGAGTCGCAGCTGATGGAGGAGGAGGAAGCGGTGGCAGGGGACCAGCAGCCACAGCAATCACAGCTACAGGAGGAGGAGTTGCGGCAACAGGAACAGCTTATAGAGGAACAGCAGGAACCACAATTACTTCAACAGGAATCACAACTACAGCAGCAGCAAGGACAGGAACCACTGCAGCAGGAGGAAATGCAACAAGAACAACAGCAACCAGAGGAACCCAGTGAAGTCTAGCTAAGCGTACAAATGTTGTAGAACTTAATATTCGTTTAATTTTGGCGTTCCTCTTGTATAAAGGCAACTACAGGTTTATAGGCCCCTGAAGTTATCGTGGGACTTATCTGCTCCGAAATTATGTAGGTACTAATTTAGTGTTCCAATCCCGTTCAGGGCGGCTCTCGTGACTCAAAGTTTATCCAGTCTTCAAAATAATTAGGGTGACCGCATACTGTCCCTTAAAACACAGAATTGTTCCGAATTGAAAAGTGAAATGTTAGGTTCCGTTTTTTACTGAGACGGAACGCCATTTGTTCTATATTTGGCAGTACAAGTCAAACAAATGAAAGGCATCAGTTCAAAATTACCGTAGAATATTGAACCAAATTTGTAACGTAAGTTATACCATATTACTGATAATGAACTCAGATAATCTGAAGCTTAAGCTTAAGCCACGAACGCCACTTTAGCAGATTTTGCTGTACCTCAACACCGAAATATATAGGCACAGGTCCCAAGGTAATTTTTCGGAGCCTTTAGCCCTCTGCTTGCCACACTCTGCATTAGACACCCCAGTCCCCTACACAGTAAAGGAAGTATTCAATGCTTTCTTGCCTTTCCTGCTGAACTGCTAATGTGATCTTGTAGCTTTTGCTCTCCGGCACCGCATACTCACTTGCCATGTTGTGACAAGCTGGAAGGCAAGACCACAGCAACCATTCCTTTTCTGAATGGCGGACAGGAGTTAGGTGGTAATGGGGGTATGAGGGTCATATCGGGTGGTGTTGGGTAGGCTGTGACCGCTGGGTTAGGGAAGACTGTTAATGCCACGACAATGTTGTCATGTTTGGATGGAAATGATCGAGTAGAGTACAAAGGTGAGATATGGACAGGTAATCACCATTGTTGCCTGTCAATCTGTTTGATGTTTGTTTGGATGACAGAGCAGGAGGTGAACACTTTAGATGGATTTTGTATTGATAAACAATGACTAGACACACTCTTCACTTTTCTGTACACTCCTTATAGTACGATACTGATATTGCACTCAATACGGCGACTCATGTCAGTCATTTTTAAACAGGCTGAACAGAAAGTTGGCAAGCTTTTCAGAGTGACCATGTTCTTAGTAATGGTTTGAGTAAGATCCTATATTATCACATTATGATAAACAACCAATAGTGCTTAATCAGTCAACTTTGTGGCCTTTGAAAAATAATAGCATTGAAAGCCCAAAGCATTTACAACTACAAGCCATAGAAACATTTCCTTGATGTGTAATCCACAGGATGCTGAAACATATTGGCGCTTGTATCTTTTTATTAAGGAACTATCAACATTATCTTTGTATCCACATGAAGAAGCTCCCCAATGGAAAAAAAAAGTCAAGCCAAGGAGTAGGCAGTGTAGTCCACTCAACATGATGAGTAAAAAAAAAAAAAAAAAAAAAAAAAAAAAAAAGCACCAATGAGATGAGAAAATTTCAAATAATCAAGAACAAAATGTGCTGAGCAAGAACATGACCAATTCTAAATTCCCTGTTTCACTCACTTCCCTTGGCAGCTCCTCCAGTGATGCAACACACAGCCCTGGGCACAGCTCTTGTAGGAGCATGGCAGTAAATATGGGGCTTACACACTACAACACCTCTTGTGGATTCTCTGCACTGTGAGCAGCTCATTTGTCTAAACACATAAGAATATTTTGTCATGGAAGTCATCTTGTGAATAGATACAATATATACACAACATCAATGAAGGAGGCATGACACACTATGACAAAAATTACACTTCATAATCTTCAGATACAGTACCATGATGGTCTGTGATGTTACAGAGTTCTTTGGCTAGAAATACTAAATCCATGTAAGAAGTATGACAAACTGATAGATAAGCATATACCTCTTAGAGTCTTCAGATTTTACTATGAATGAAAAATATTACTGGTTCTTCTGACACTGTGAATTGTCCATGATTGACAGTAGCATCTGGTGATCACCTTCCTTCACTAACAAGCACTGATGAGTATACACCACTTACATGTTTTTCCTGACCTTCACTTTGGTGGATATATGTTACAGGATACTCTAACAAGTAATAATAAATCTTCTATAATCTACTGTATCATGTGGTTATTATTTTCCTTTATTAACAAGTACTGACAGAAGAGTATACACCTCTTATGAAAAGCTTCCAGATCCTGAGTTCTTGGAAATTATATAAGCAACATCAGGTTACTCATTGTGATATTGATAAATATGTGGATAATCTTGCACAGTGTAAATATTAAGTTCATACAAGTCGTCATCCAGTTTTGTGAATGTTGCACCAAACAAAGACTGCCACCACTAGGGACTGTCATGCTCTCCATCTCCTCACCTCAATCCCCCACTCAGAAAGTGAAAACTCCTTGGTCGTGCACAAAATGTATCTCAAGGCTTATATCATAAAACACATATAAAATTAAGCGAGCAAAGCAATAGTAATCTTTTTAAAATCTTCCCCGTTATATCTCCTCCTCCAGTGCCCAACCCACAGCAAGTGAGGCCTCTGTTGGGGTGAAGGGAAAACACTGGTGACTGGCGGCTGGCACTAACATACTCCATACCTCATAAAAATAAAATTGTGAGCAACAAAGTACATATGAGTGTCTTTTTACAGTACGTACATAAAACACTGTGTATGTATCACATCATAGCATCATAAAGTATTGGAACACAGACAAAAAAAATTAAAACATTCATGACAAATTGATGAACGACAGATTATTTTTCAGTTCTAAATTTACAGCATAATATCTGCATTCACTGCTTATAAGGCTACTTGCATAGTTCTTCTCTGAAAAAAATGCTTCCCTCAAATTTATTATGCAAATGCTTGATATAGATATCTTTGTAAAGACACATACAGGCACTGACAACCGGGCACGAGCAGATGCACACACAAACACACACACACACACACGGGATATCCTACATGAAGACAATGAAAAGCAAAGAGTGATGACGTCCTGCAAGTCTGATCATTGCCCCTGCCCATTCCTGCTATTACCCCTGCCCTGCCCACCACTGCTACTGCTGCCACAACTCACCACTACTGCAAACAGCTTCCCTGTGACTGTCAGTAAAGGCACCACCACAGAACAACATCTTCAGTTGATAATGTAAGGCAAACCACGTTATTTTTGACAACCTGTGTTCATTCAAGACAAAACACGATGGAAAGAAGCACAGTATGTTAAGTGACTTCCAGCCGTGATTATCTTCACACTGCCACTATTTAACCTCTTCAGTGAGTTTGATAAAACCATGACATCACAGCTTCCTTTGATGGCAAGAAATCAACCCCTGACTGGCATGCATCAGCAGGACACAACACCCGGCAGGACACGCCTCTCCTCTTGGCCGATGATGATGCAACACTTAACAAAAAACAATACCTGCAAGGTTTAACAAATAGTAAATTCATCTCTTTACAGCGACTGTGTTTCTCCATGAGTTGAAATAATTTCAATAAAGACAACCACTACACAGTGACTACTTCAACAAAGAACAAACTTGTACTGGACAGTGTGGAAGTGAACACTACTGTACCCAATCCGTCCATCAATCCACTGGAATCATATAGTACTGTATTGTATCTATATACACAAAAATTTACAATAAGATTAAATACAACAGGATGGACATTATAAATAACAGATCATCACGACTTAACTGGCATTTATATATATTCCTTATATCTTCTACCTACAGCCAACAGGACTTGACCACCACCAATGGAAGGTACTACAGGCTACACACAACACGAGTATCAACAGACCTGAGATGATAGTTGTGTATGACTAGGGGCACAACCCTCTGAGCCAGGATGCCACACCCACAAGGCAAGCTTCTCACCCACCACACACTGTGTAGTGTAGTGGTTAGCATGCTCGACTGACAATTGAGAGGGCCGGGTTCGAGTTCCGGGAGCGGTGAGGCAAATGGGCAAGCCTCTTAATGTGTGGCCCCTGTTCACCTAGCAGTAAATAGGTACGGGATGTAACTCGAGGGGTTGTGGCCTCGCTTTCCTGGTGTGTGGAGTGTGTTGTGGTCTCAGTCCTACCCGAAGATCGGTCTATGAGCTCTGAGCTCGCTCCGTAATGGGGAAGACTGGCTGGGTGACCAGCAGGCGACCAAGGTGAGGTGAATGCAGGGAGCCCAACCACACCCTGCACTGAGAGACCAGCCACACCCTGCCATCTGTCTGCTGTCACTAATGCATCACACATCATTGGTGGAACAGTATGTGCCTATAAATTTACAACAACTGAGATTTTACAAAGAACAGTAAGCAATTCAATGAAGGGAAGAAAGCATTACACAGTTGTTCATGTGGTGCTATGGCATGACAACATGGTGATAATGAAGCATGAGGGATGACACTATAATGATATAGAAGGACTAGATGTACACTATGTAGTGAATAATATGCAAGAATAAGTGAAAGAATGAAGTTAAGCACTGGATAACTATGGCCACATGGAAAAGGCAACAAACAGCAAAAGAATCAGAAGCACAGCATGAGAAGTAAATTTAGAATGGAAATGGGAAGAAATGGGGCTTAAATGTAAGAAATAAGCAGCTACTGGAAAGTGTATGTTTATGATAGAATCTGAGTAAACAAAGTGGTATGTGTGGGAAGCTGGATAAGGGTAAATAAAAGGTATGTGCCTCACTCTCTCTCTATAGGGTGTTGCATCAGTGGCCTAGGTGGAGTTTTAGCTACACTAACTAACTACATGTCTCCACCCTCTTCCTGTTTCTTTATTCACAGCGCTGAACTTCTATCCCTTGATATGCAAGACACACAACACAGAGTCACATCCTGTTGGTGCTCTACCACACACTCCCTGTCATCTTTGGCATGAAGTAATAAAATTCTATCTCAGTAATGATAACATATCCTTCCAATACACACCATCACTTGTGTGACTTTATAGAACTTCTATGATATATATAAGTAGATGATAACAGCATCACCAGCTCAATTTACATACACTGCTTTAGTATATGATAAATAAAAACTTGATACCACTATTTAAATGTTTGTGGTTGTTACATATGATGCATCATAACACACAGATGTTATGGATGTCCTCACTCACATTATGTCAAGCTCTCACACACATGATCTTCATCCATACACAGACATACAAACAAAAAAAGATGACTTTCTTTATCCACACAATCCTAGGTAAGTATTATAATTCATAAAACATAGTAATACCCACCAGAACATAAAATTAAACCCCGTTTAATTAAACATCCCATTTGAAAAATACACTACTCTCTTGTATAAAAAGAGCTGAAAACCCACTACTTCTCTGCCTCCCTCTAACACATGAACACTGACTGACCCTGTGTCTCTTGGCTGATACTTGGTGAGGTTTCTCAGTACTAATGCAAATCATTTTAACCTGTAAACCTTTCACCCTGTCACTGTGATATGCAATGATTCACAATACATAAACCATTGGTACAAAATCCTTACAAACACCCTCAACAAAGAAAACAGAATTGAATTAATAGATTGATCTGGTGTAGCCAGTGTAATGTTTTAAGCTGGGTGGTGAACAGTGTCTTATGGTAGCTTGTGATGAATATGTGTTAAATAGTGGTGAGAAGGTTAAATTAACTAGAGAGATGACTGATAATGCCCCACACCACACACCTGTCCGACTGTATTCTCTCCTTGTCTGTCCCTCTGTGAAATGCTTCAGAAAGATGAATGCTATGTTACTTATATCACATGCAACAATTATTTCTTCCTATAGTAAATGCCATATGTAATCAGGAGTGCAATGAAGACAGCAGATGTGGAAATGCTAAGATCTGCACATGTACACAAACACACACACAAAGGACATTAGGAGTAGATGTGGGAGTACCAGAGCCTCTTTCTCTCTCAAACAAAAATAGAATATGTAAAAATTCTAAGAATCAGACAACCTTCTACTGGGAAGTATACGAGTTTCTAGAATTACACACACACACACACACACACACACACACTGACATTTCCAAGGGTTTACTGGGTGAGCGTGGAGGAAAGTCCTGCCCAGCCAGCTTAAGGAAATAAGGCACCTGATGAAGGAATCAAGACGATACACAGAGGTATTCATAACACCAAGCACAAAGGTCCTAAGAGTAAAGTTGTCTGCATCTGGTTCACAAAGTGATGATTCTTACCCTTGTGACAAAGCAAAGACCGTCACCTTGCTAGTAAAGTAATGACGCCCCCTCCCTTCAGGACCAAGTAACAGCCACCATAGTCTTAAAACAATTCTCTTCTGGCAACAGAATAATAATAATGACTAAGACAAAGTAATGGTCCTTGCCTTCATGACAAAGCACAACAGAGCAATAATAAATCATAACTAAGAATAAGGTGATGATTCTTGTCTCCACACTAAAGCAATAATCATAACCTTACTTCATATAAACCAGTGACCATGACCATATCAGAAAGTGACAACCATGACATTGAAGATGAGTAGTGACTATCCTATTAACAAGACAATGATCAAAAGCTTAGTAATAGAAAGAATAGAAATACATAATCTCACTCACTCTCTGTATGTAAAATATTTCTTCAAATTCAGTAAGGTAGAGCTGTGCAAAGTGCTGGAAAAAAAAAATGGCTTTCAAAATAGAAAGAATATGAAAGCACGAGGAAAATAAAGTCCATCCCAACACCTTAGTTCATAACATTGTGACCTTGAGTATCTCTTTCCGGAAGAATTTACAACACGACACCGATTTTCAGAACATCCTGGTGGTGTTGTTAGTGGGTTGTGTCAATGTCAAACAAGTCAAGGTGCATCAAATGAGATATTCAGGTAATTATTAAAAAGTTATTGCATCCATTGTGAAATGTAGAACTAGAAAACCACAAGTGCATATGTAAAGAAGGCTTGCTGATGTGAGGGAGTGGAAAAAGCCCAGGTGAGGAGTTGAGGAGGTGAGGTATAGAAGATATACAAAGGAAGGAAAGAGCATGAAAGATAAGAAAATATTTATTATGAAAATCTAGTTTAAAAAGAACCACAAATTAGGAAAACAATAAAATGAACATGAGAAAATGAGAGCTAACATCATGAAAACAAATTGAATAAATATATAAAAACTGAAAACTAAAGTGATCAGAATAAAATTGAATAAACACATGAAAAATTCTCCAAAACAAAGGAAAGTAAACAAGAAGAACAACACAAGACAAGGACATTTCTTGGGGACGGCACGAGGCCTCTGCCTTCCTGGACACCCTCCTGGGGAAACGGCTAAAATCACAGCAAAATCAGGTCCTCCGTTAAGACTACACACCTGCAAGACACACCTGTGACACACACACATGCACACACACACACACCTGCTCTTCCTCGGCTGTCTGGTGGAAGGAGTAGGAAAGATCAGTAATTATCATATCTCATCCCAAGACTCTTCTGTTCATCAGCCTCTCTCATGCCGACACAAGATGAAGGTAGCAACAGTTTACTTTGTCATGTATGTATCTTGCTTTATACAAGGTCATCCAGATACGTATATATATATATATATATATATATATATATATATATATATATATATATATATATATATATATATATATATATATATATATATATATTATATAGATATAGAGTTGGCATATTTTCAGCAACATCTGTACACACACACACACACACACACACACACACACACACACACGATTCCTTGTGCATCTTTTCAAGCACTGGTTTTGGTTAGGTTGTTTATGGTGAATTACTGCTTTATCTCCTCTCTCTTTCTCTCCCTACATGTCTGCCCTACCTTGCTATAAACTGCATTTGGCATCAGACACATCCCACAACTGATGCACCAGGTACACTCTTTACTCTAATTGAAACATCTGACTCTCTCTGACTCTTTCATCTCTCTCTCTCTCTCTCAACATCTGGCATTTACTCAGCCATAAAACTGACTCTTTCATCTCTCTCTCTCTCTCTCTCTCTCAACATCTGGCATTTACTCAGCCATAAAATCGAATTCGTGTAACGATTGCTTCAAAATTTTGTGCTCTTTCTGTCTCCTTGGAAACACGACACTTAATGGCCCACAAAATCTAGATGATCATAAAGAAACCACCCAAAATCTTGTACTACTTTCCTTTCACTCTCTCTCTCTCTCAACATCCATCAAGTGATCCTATAGTAACCATCCAAAATTTTGTGCCAATGTACACATGAGAATCTGAACATTACATTTCAATGAGATAGCAAGATTTGCATCACTGGGGTCACACACCTCCCTGCATCCCTCCTGTCACCGCTGTACTGTGCCACACCACACACCCACACACCCTGGAGACCCTACTGGCAGTGCACTTGGCCTCACACACACACACACACTTCAATGGCCATGATGGAGTCTGGTGGTTTGCTGATTTACTGTTGCTTTAATCACAGCCTTGGCCACTTGCTTGCACTGGTCCTTGCCTGCCACACACACACACACACACACACACACACACACACACACGGGCACCTCAGCCTCTCCAGTGCTTGCTGTGGTCCTTGATTTGAAGGCCGGAGAAGCTGATGGGCTGCGCGGCACACTTGTCCACCACATACTGGGTGAACCGCTTCAGGAACTTGGGGTACTCTCGCTTGTACACCGCCCGCAGCACCGAAGCTGGCGCCCATCCACCGGGGTTAACTGTATCAAGGATTACAGCACAGTTATGTCTTATTGTCTACTGTGAAGCTAAAGAATAACAACCTCTATCTCTGGCACCTTGTCATTAGTGTTTTCCTCAATGGAGTGGCAATCTAACAAAACTACTTTCCTTATTCTGGCATTTCCTTAGTGTATAGTGAAAGCCTCTTGAGTCATCTATCTCTCTTCAACACTTCTCTATGATGCTTATCACAGTTCACTTAATGACAAGATTGCAATAAAGTAGTAAAGCCATTCAACCTTCTGCCTTCCATTCTTGTGACTCACCCACAGAACAGTAGGTGATCTTGGTGAGGAGGTTGTCCCGTGTGGGTGCCTCCCCTTCAGGTGGTGGAGGGTCCAGGAAGGTCTGGCACACGAAGCACACCGTCAAGTCCACCCGAACCACCTTCTCATCTTTCTGTGGGGACAACATGAGCTTCACCGCTGGGAGCTGTGCCTAGGCTATGGAGGGGAGTGTAATCTGTTTGTACTGAGTGCTGTTACTATGATGTGCAGGAAAATGTTATCTGGTTCTAGTGGGTGCTGTAAAAAGATGCTGATGAAAGGTACAGCTAGGTTTTCTTTGCCACTCAGGGAAACAAAAAATAGTCATGCACTGCTGAAACAAATAAGAAAAACATCAATACTGACACATTATTACACTTCCTTCTGTAGCTACTCCTTAACCCCTTCAGTACCATGACACATTTCCATATTCATTCTGGTTACTATTTGGTGATTTTATACAGCTTCAGAAACTCATGTGCGGGATTAAAATAGTAAGGACTCTGGCTATTAATCTTCTGACCTCCATAGACCCATTCTAATGTCAACAAAATTATATAATCATACTCAAAACTCAAAGTAAAAATGTCCCAGTACTGAAGAGGGTTAAATATTTAAATCAGCATTCCCCACAGTACGCCCCGCTGTTCCTTGCTGTGCCCCACCTGCCCCACCAGCCACTCACCGGGGCGTCAGGGTGGTCAGTGGACTGGTTACACACGATCCAGGTGTCGTAGGCGTCTCCGTTGGCTGGGTCTGTGGGTGGGATCTTGCGGATGTGTGACCAGAAGAGAGCATCGCGCTGGGCAGTTGGCCACACCCTCTTGTGCAGCTGCAGGAAGATCAATGTATCCTCGGATATCCGGTCCAGCACTGTCATCTGCTCTATGCTCGCTGTGGACAGACACATATGGAGGTCAATGATTGTTACTCACTACACTCATATTCTTAGTGTTATGACCTAAATGTGCTCTTGGTCTTCATTTATTTCCCCCTCAACACCCTTCTGCATGAAGACAGAAAACAAGGTGAGTGGTGACCAGACTTCCCTCCTGCAGGTCTCTGGTCTTGCCAACACTTACTATCCCACTCAAATCTGACATCTGGGGACCAGAAGTGGTGCACCATCTCGTGTGCCGTGGCACCCCGCACTTGGTGGACGGCCTTGAGGGGGTCCACCACCAGACCACCTTCCTCAAGTTCTCTCCGGTACATCTTCATCTCGCCCTCCTCAGCAAACAACTGCCATACTCCGCCCTCCACACCCTGCTGGGCGTATCCAAGCTGCTCCATTGTCAGCTTGTCAATCTGCAGCCAGAAGAAGGAGTCTTGTAGCATGAAGTGGGCATACTTACATAGTCTGAATGTACCCTGCTTACCATCCTCCCCCTACCTCCTTTTCCTATGCATACCATACCTACCTATATTATATCATGGCAGAAAAGGACACAGACAAATCTTACAAGCAGTGGCGGATCCAAGGTAAAAATTGGCAGGGGCTAACCTGGGGAAGACGTAAAATTATTGAACTCAAAGATTCACTGTGAATCACAGAATCTGATTTAGATTTTTCAGAAAGCCTTGTTACATTATAGTTCCATATATATTTGTTACCCTGCACCATCTATATTTATTTTTGTTCATAAAAAGGGGGGGTGCTTTAGCCCCTTCAACCCCACCCCTGGGTCCACCACTAATTGCAAGAAAGAGGAATGACAACAATAATGCATCACTTGTCCAGAAACTATCTAGGTCAATGTTAAGTCATCCATGCATTTCAAAGGCACGATAAGAGAGGGTAGGCAGGGAACACACCTGGGGCCAGAGTGGGTGTGTGGTGGCCAGCTGTTGGGGTGCTGCTCGCTGCTTCTGTCTTAGCCGCTCTCGGAACTCCTCCTCCTCGTCCATCTTGTCCAGCGCTGACTCCACCGCATCATAAAACTCGTCCTCACCAATGACGCTGTGTGGACCTTCCTGTGGGAGGAGAAATGGTGGTGGAAAATGATGAGAGAGAAGCAATGAATAAAGAAAAAAATAATAAATAAATAAATAAATAAATAAATAAATAAATAAAAATAATGAAATCAAATAGAAATAAAAATAAATAATAAAAAAATATGGAAAAGAAGAAATCTAGAATGAAAGGAAGACATTATAAACTTTAGGCACATCCCCCAACTTCTGGCTGTGCAATACTACACTCTCAACTTGACAGTGTAAACAGATAGAAAAGAGAGACCAGATAAAAAGTAGAAAAAAAGGGGGAGGAAGAAGTCTACAAAAGATTAACTGTGATGATACACATGAACACGCCTTGAGATGCAAGAACACCAACAAACACTTACATCCTTCCTAAGATAATAAACAAAAAACACCAATAAACATCAAGATCCTTCCTGAAATAAAAACAATAACATGGATAAGATAATAAGGCACAACAATCACAGAACACAAACACAACAAACACCACAGCCTCTCACCTCATAGTCTGGGCCACCCACCACCACTACCCTGGCCGTAGTGTGCCCCTCCTGTGTGTTCTGGGAGAGGGCGTGCTTCAGCTTCTCCTCCAGCCGCCGCCGCTTCTCTGCCTCACGCTCCAGTCGCCGTCTGAAGGAGTCCTCCCGCTGGTTCATCACCTCCACACAGTGACTCAGGGTGGCCAGGATGCCGGCAGTGGTGGCCTGAGGAGTCATGTTGGTCTTTAGTCATTCAGGATCACAATTTTGTAGTTTTTGTTTTCATTTATGAATAACTAAGTAAGTAAGTAACTAATGGAATACAGTCTTCCTATTGTCATCCTACACTCACTTAAGCTTAGTCCTTGGTCATTCAATTAAAGTTTTCTTATCTTAATTTATTGAGTATTAAACCCTTGAGTACCATGACACATTGCCATACTCATTCTACTTACTCTAAGGTGATTTTATACAGATTCAGAAACTTATGTGGGGGATTGTGATAGTGAAGACTGTGGCCAATAATCTTCTAACCTCCATAGACTTTGCTGATGTCAATAAAATGGTCTAATCGTACACAAATCTCACGATAAAAATGTGTTCCAGTACTGAAGGGGTTAATGGCACACCTCATTACTGTCACCCAACACTCACTTTGAAGGTCAGCGCCTCTCCTCTGAAGTCTGCAGCATACGCCCCGTGCTTCTGTAGTGTTTCCTTGGTGATGTGTGGGTGGGGGTGTGGGTGGCGTGGCGGGGAGTGCTTCCGCTGCCCCAGGCTTGCCGCTGAGGGGGATGGGGATGGTGTGGGGGACTCAGCCGCCGCCCCGCCGTCCAAGGCTATTGCTGCCTCCACTGCACTCTCGTGTTCTGGCTCAAGGCCGTTACCTGAAGTGTGTTGGTGTGATGAGAGTGGTGTGTGTGTGTGTGTGTAATTCACCTCGGTTGCCTGCTGGTCACCCAGCCAGTTTTCCCCATTACGGAGCAAGCTCAGAGCTCATAGATCGATCTTCGGGTAGGACTGAGACCACATAAGACACTCCACACACCGGGAAAGCGAGGCCACAACCCCTCAAGTTACATCCCGTACCTATTTAGTGCTAGGTGAACAGGGGCCACACATTAAGAGACTTACCCATTTGCCTCGCCGCTTACCAGGATTCGAACCCAGCTCTCTCGATTGTGAGTTGAGTGTGCTTATCACTACACTACGCGGTGTGTGTGTGTGTGTCAAAGTTGCTTCCTAAAAAAAAAAAAAAAAAAAAAAAAAAAAAAAAAAAAAATGTGATCTCCATGGGTGTAGTGTATCTTCTATGAGATTTGAAAGCTGCACAACCAATTCTTCTATAATAAAGTGAGAAAGTGAATTGTTCAGGACCACAGCAATATGAAGACACTCCTTTATGGAAACTGTACAATAATTCTCTTCTACAAGTATCCTTTTTTTCATCCTTTCTCATACACAACACAAACTTCACCAAAAACACTCCCTTCACCACAATGCTAGCACCCGTAACACTAGTAATAACACCACACAGCTCTGTCCACCACACACCACCACCACCTCCACTACCACTAATAAACTCAAGAGTCTAAGGACAATATTCACAAGAGGGCATTATACTGCAACACAATCTTTAGTAGCAGCACCGTCACCACCAATGATGAACCCAGGTGTCTTGGGTGGCCAGGGGTAATGTTCATAAGTGGTTATATTCTCTATCGTACTGCAATATAATTCTTCTTCACTACCAGCACCACCACTATAGTCTGTCAACTCTAAAGTGGCCCCTGGGTCTCGGTTTGAAAGGTGTCCCAGGAAATGCGTGGTTGTCAGACCTTGAGGAAAACCGTGAGCTGTCCTTGTAATAAGTGCGTTGATCAACAAAAAACAAGTATTATTCACATCAAACCAATTACATTATTAATAAGCTACAATGTTTGAAATCCAGGAGCCACTTTAGAGTAGACAGACTATAGCACCAGCACCCATTGGCCAGGATAACCAGGGGCAGTACTCACAGGTGGGTGCCTCCATGGTCTTCAGGTCCTTGACAACATCAGCACAGGCATCAAAGTATGACTGCAGTGTGTCCATCTGGCGGATCAGAATGTCCCGGTAGGTGTCAATCTCCGCTAGTTTCTCCCTCAGCCCTGAAGGGAGTATACAATGAAAGGTGACTCATTAACACTACCATTGTCTTGTTTATATTAACCCCCTCAGTACCATATTCATTCTGGTTACTATTTGGTGACTTAAGATACCTTCAGAAACTCATGTGGGGGATTAAAATAGTGGAGACTGTAAGCATTAGTCTTCTGACCTCCACAGACCCTTCCTATTGTCAATAAAATCATCTAAACATGGCCAAAATTCGAGGTAAAAATGCATCCCAGTACTGAAGAGGTTAAGCATCCCTGAAACACTTGGTGGAACAATAAAACGTATTCCTAACAACACCTGATAAATCTCTACTCACACAACTGGAAAGCTTTGATACCGGGACGAAACACTCTTATTCTTACTAGTTGAAACTGATACAAGGAGAAAACATTGCCTACACGACAGTCCTTAAAGAAAATTTCCACCTATTTCCACTATCCATAAATTTCTCTAGTCTTCTTAAGGTCTCCATTAACTCTAGCAACCTGTACTGACTCCCTTCCATTCATCCACCCTTGATATTTTCGTTTCTTTTTAATGTAAGAGGAGAAATCTGCCCAAGGGAGACAAAAACGATCAAACAAAAAGGCCCACTTACATGCCAGTCCTCAAGTAGGTCCAAGAGCGTTAGTCAAAAGTATGGGATAAATGTCTTGAAACCTTCCTCTTAAATTTCAAGTCATAGGAAGATGGAAATACAGAAGCAGGAAGGGAGTTGCCATGTCCTAACCCCTTCAGTGCTATGATAAGTTTTCATATTCATTTCACTTACTATTTAATGACTTTACATCATTTCAGAAACTTATGTGGGGCTTAGAATAGTGAAAATTCCAACCATTAATTGTCTCATCTCCATAAACCCTTCCTAATGTAAATAAAATTGTCTAATCATACCCAAACTCATGGTAAAAAATGTGTCCCAGTACTGAAGGGGTTAAAAATGCCTGCAGGAGAGGTGCAAGCAGACACATAATGAGCACTTACCTTTGGCTTTCTTGAGGAGGAGCCTGAGGTGGTGGAGAGGGTGTTGGAGGTGAGGGAGAGGGCTGAACCATGTCGCCTCAAACCATCACATTCCTGCCGGCAAGACACAAAAGATGCAATGCTAGTGTATCAAAACAGATGTGTACTTGAGGACTGGGTGAGTGTATCCGGTAATTCAGTTCAGAAAATAGTGATAATATTCCATGTACAGCTTTTAATTCACTTTGAGCTTCCTTTCAGATTCTCCTTTCTTCTTCTTTATCACTTAATGTCCCTTTTCCATCACAAAGAGGTTGGATGTACAATGACTCCTATTCTGAGTCATCTTTCTGAATTGGAGCACATTTTTAGTGGTATTTCTGCTGTTTGATGCAGTTCCTTCTTGCTCTTTAAAAATTTATGTATTGCTTTCCCTGTCTCTGTCTCTAATGATATGGCAAAATTTCTTCACCTCACTGGCTTTCAATACAATTATTATTATTATTTTTTTTTATGTAAGAAGGGAAAGCTGGTTCAAACAAAAAGACCCACATATGAGTATACTAGTGTTCTAGAGGATAGGTATGATTGGAATGTCCCAGCTTCTCTCCTGAGTATGTGTGGTATGTGCAATTGCCACTCCATCTTTGAGTTAAAGTGGCTCTAGTCCGTCTCAGCCCTCAAGGTCAAGGTGAGGGGCAATGATATCCAATGACTGTTGTGAGGAGAGCGAGGAGTGACTGAGTGTTATTCATGTCCCAGAGTTATCACTATCATTACTACCATTATGACTTCCAGCTTCTCTCAATGTTATGTTATCACTATCATTACTACCATTATGACTTCCAGCTTCATCTTGGCTAACTTTTCAGTTAGATGTCTCATTAATATGTAGATGGAGAGATGGTGTACACTGCAATCACTACTAATAATACCACTGCTACTACTACCATGAATATCATACTGCTATCACTACTACTACTACTACTACTACCATACTGCTAACACTAATAATAATACCATTACTTCTACCACTACTAACATACTGCTATAACTACTAATAATACTATTGCTTCTACTACTAGTACCACCATACTGCTATCACTACTACTAATACCATCATTAACACTCAGCACATGACATTCTTGACTTTAGATCAATGTGCCATCTGACCTCCAAAAAACACTAAATTCTTTTACTATTTTGTTTATGAAGGCTATCTTGACACGTCCCACTCACCACTTGGCTGAGCACAAAATTTATAGGTTTGTTGTGACTTCACTAATGATAAACACTACTATGCACTGTAGGGTAAAGAACATTAATTTATACACATCTTACTGCACAATTGATATATGAAATGTCTTGATTTTACTTATAATTTTGAGAATAAAGCTTTGCCATTTGACTTGCCACCTACTACTCCTGTTGCCCACCAGAGAGGGAAAGAAGAGAGAACTTGTAACCAGTCAAAGAGGGAGAGGAGAGAGAGAGAGAGAGAGAGAGAGAGAGAGAGAGAGAGAGAGAGAGAGAGAGAGAGAGAGAGAGAGAGAGAGAGAGAGAGAGAGAGAGAGAGAGAGAGAGAGAGAGAGAGAGAGAGAGAAAACTTGTTGCCTACCAGAGAGGGAAAGAAGAGAGAGAACTTGTCACCCCTTTGTTACTGCTCCCTTACTGACCCGGTGCTGGTGGATGGCGTCGACCCACTGGTGCTTGTCCTCCTCAGTGCTGGTGCGCAGATACCACACGCAGTCGTTAAGGCACACGTCAAAGCGGCACTCGTCAATCTCGTGGGGCTGCAGAGAGGAGAGGTGTGAGGCAGGTGAGATGGGAGAGTGAGGTGGTTTGGTATGTATTCAGAAACACTTTGCTCTCTCACCACGACTGTTTTCCAAGGTCACTGAGGTGATTAGCGGGGTTTTCAAGAGTGTTTCTCCAGTTAATAGTGTAGAAATCTTGTCACTCTGCCTCTAGAAACATAAAAACACCTTAAAAACTCATACACTCTAGTTTTAAGGTCAGTATTCAGAAATGCTTAGCTCTCTCACCACGACTGTTTTCCAAGGCCAGTGAGGTGATT
>NC_059281.1:15299901-15314901 GCF_017591435.1 Portunus trituberculatus
AGGAGGAGAGAAAATTAAACTTTAAATAAAAATAAGTGAATAAAGAAGGAAAAAAATGAGTGAGAGAAATATTAAAACAAGAAAAAAAAGAAATGAGGAAGAAGAAGAAGAAGAAGAAGAAGAAGAAGAAGAAGAACAACAACAACAACAACAACAACAACAACAAGAAAGGAGATGAAGATGAAGATGAAGAAGAAGAAGGAGAAGAAGAAGAAAAGAAAAGATGAAGATGAAGAAGAAAATAAAGAAAAAAAAAGAAGAAGAAGAAAAACTAAGATGTGGCAACAGTAACAGAGCTTACCCACCACACTCCCTCCAGCCATGTGACCAACCACCCCCATTCCCCCTCCCCCATCACCCCTTCCTCTTGATAACACCTCCCTTACTCCAACTAAACCCTCACAATGTAGGGCAGGAAGCAAGGGGGGAGAAGGAGGGGAGGTGGTGGGGAGGAGGGGAAGAGGCAGGGAGGGGAGAGGTGTAGTGATGAGGCAAGAGGAAAAATGAGAGTGAAGGATCTAGTGTAGTGAAGATTAGTAAAGATAAGAGGGGAGGGATAAGGTGTGTGTGTGTGTGCTCTCTCTCTCTCTCTCTCTCTCTCTCTCTCACAAACACACAATTCTCTGATAATGTTGAGTCATCTTCAGTCATTTCTATTTGATGCCCTGGAACTTTCACACACACACACACACACACACACACACACACACACTAATGCACCAAGACCAGAATACATCACAGAATCTTTCATGGTGTGTGTGTGTGTGTGTGTGTGTGTGTGTGTGTGTGTGTGTGTGTAGTTAAGTATTTTGTCTTCAGTTAAGTACATATATTTTTCTTGACCCAAATAGTGAACTTTTAATATAGAACACAAAAGTGAGTGAGAGAGCATCATTGACAGAAGAAAAGAAGGCAAAAAAAAAAAAAAAAAAAAAAAAAAAAATAAAATAAAATAAATAAATAAATAAATAAAATAATAAAATAGATAGGTAAAAAAATACAAAAATATAAGAATAAAAACAAATAAATAACTAGAGCAAAAGTAACAGATAAGAATGGAAGAAGAGGAACAGAAGTCAATGAAGAAGGGAAAGAGAGAAATAGAAGAGAAGATAAATATAAACTGAGAACAAGGACAAGCATAAAAAAAGAAAGAGGAGAAACAGAAGATGAGAATGCAGGAACAAGAGGGGAAAAACGAGGGGTGTCATTTTTCTTTCCTTTTATGTAAGAGGGGAAATCTGGCCAAGGGCAACAAAAACACTGACACAGATAGGGATGAAGAAGAGAGAGAAGCAGAAATAAGATGAGATTGATAAACGGGGAACAACAAGAATCATTAAAACCAAAGGGAGAGAGAGAGAGAGAGAGAGAGAGAGAGAGAGAGAGAGAGAGAAACAGGTGAGAATGAAGACCCAGGAATAGGAACAAGAAAGGCAATGCAAGATATAAAATAAAAAAAAATATATATATATGTATATATATACACTGAAAAATCATCGAAAAAAAGAAAAGAACTAAAAAAATAAGAAAAGAAGATAAACAAGAGGAAAAGGGAAGAGCTGAGGAAAAGGTCATTCTTTCTAACAGCCACCAGAACCAAGACAAGGCAAGGGATAAGACAAAGGGCAAGCGAAGGATAAGGCAAGGGGCAAGCCAAGGATAAGACAAGGGGCAAGCCAAGGATAAGGCAAGGAACAAGGGATAAGACAAGGCAAAGAAGACTGGGCATCCTTAATCCTTACCCTGACATGTGCCTTCTTGACGCTGATGGAGCCACGACACCCGAAAGCCGTCTCGTTCTGGTTGCGGTAATAGCTCATGGTGCCATCCTTCAGCACCATGTAGCGGTTCTGCCAGCCGTGGATGTAGTTGGTCCATTTTGACACTGTCCCCTGCAACGCAACACAGAACAGAGGTGGTGAGAGGATGGGCAAGGCTGGACAACACAACACATCATCATAATTTTCTTTTAACGTTTGCCTTATCAAAAGTCCCATTGATCCATTTAAAGACCATGGAAGGCCTCAAATTAACCCATTAATGACCAAACTACCCATTTAAAGGCCAAAACACCACTAACAGCCCACAGCCTATTAATTAGAACTCTTTAAGACAACAATAACCATATAAAGACTCATCCAATGACCAAATTATCCATTAAAATATCAACACACTACATAAACCCCTTAAAGACCCAATTACCCATGTAAAGGCCAAAATACCACTAACATCCCATAACCCATTAATTAGACCCCTTAAGACAACAATAACCATATAAAGACCAACCCATGTATTCAAAGACCCATACAACGATCACATTATCCATTAAAAACAAAGAACCATTAAAACCCACTAAACAAACCCCACTTAAAGACTAAAACACCACTAACACCCAACAACCCATTAATTAGACCCCTTAAGACAACAGTAACCATTTAAAGATTCATACAAGGACCAAATTACCCATTAAAAACAAGCACAACTACTGAAACACACTAAACAAACCCCTTAACGTCCCAATTAGCCATTTACAGACCAAAACACCACTAACTGCCCACAACCCATTAATTAGACCCCTTAACAGCACAGTAACCATTTATAAACCCATACAACTACCCCATTACCCATTAAAAAATGAACACAACCACTACAACACACTAAACAAACCCCTTAACGTCCCAATTACCCATTTAAAGACCAAAACACCACTAACTGCCCACAACCCATTAATTAGACCCTTAACAGCACAGTAACCATTTATAGACCCATACAACTACCCCATTACCCATTAGAAAACAAACACAAACACTAACATACACTAAACAAACCCACAGTAACACACAAACACACGAACACAAACCCACCTGTAACTTGTCAACAGAACCACCCACTTTCCAACCATTACCTGTAACTCGGGCGGCTGTCTGTGGGCGTGTCCGTGGGCGTCCTCCTCGCTGTCCTCGTCACTCAGAGCCACGTAATCCTCGTACATGTCCGTGGTGTGTGTGTCCTTACAGCTCAGTGGGTTCCAAGGGCGCCTACAGTCAGTTCTCCTCCGCCCCTCACACCTGACTGGCTCCTCTAGGCTCTTCTCTTCTCTAACTCACCATAACACAAACAGTCAACTCTCCTATAATAGATGACAAAAGAGCATCACGGTTGGGTTCATGTGGGGTTTGATCCTCTATTGCTTGGTTGAGGTTGGTTTATTTTGTATTTTTGATGGGTAATGTTATTCGTTTTTTTTCTTCCTTTTTTCTGATTTTTTTCTTTTCCTTACACTTTTTCTTTTTTTTCTCTCTTGGTTAATTTACTGTTATTTTGATGGGTACTGTTTTTTTATTCAGCTTTTTTTTTTATAGATATTTCTCCCCTCCCCCCCTCTCTTTCTCATATTGTAAGTACTGTCGCTATCTTATTTTGCTCTGTCTATCTATTTATCTATTTCCTCGTGTTTTTACCTCGCATGTCTTTCCTCCTACTTTAACACTTTCTGCGCTTTTCCTTATTTATACCTTTATTCTTTTCATTTCCCTATTTGTCTGGGAAGTTTACCTATCCTTAACTTCCACAGACTTTCTTTCCATTTGTTTGCTTTGCTTTCATTTGACTTATCATTGCCTCTCACTGTGTGGTTTATTTACTCAAGTGGTATTCATTCAGCCATCACTTTTTGTGGTATTGGATCCTATTGTTAGACATGGGATGAGTCTTTGCTACGGCTCCTTCCTTAATATCTTTATCTTCCCTTCCTTTCTGTATATTACTATCTATGGTGTTTTTCTACCCTTCTACGCCTTTTCTTTTATGGTTTCATTAATATTGGTAATGATATGCAATCATCCTTACGTGAGATCTTACCGAGGTTAAGGATGATGATGATGAATAGCGGAGGTCATGTGATAATGATGGTGATGCCTTAGGTGATGATGGAAGAACAGGAATAGGAAGAGCGGGAGGAAGAAAAGGATCTGATGGAAGAAAATAATAATAATAATAATAATAATAGTGATAAATACATGTAATGAAATACAGCATTCTTTATAATATCCTATCAGTTACAAGGACACAGTACTAAAGAGTATTGTGAATGGTGTAATGGAGAGAGAGATGTGAATACAGGCTACTTACTGTTTGATGGTTATTCACTTTCCTTAAAACAAACAAAAGCATTGCACTTCTCTGTCATAAGAAATAATGGAGGTGAGTGAAACATTCCCAATATGAAAACAAGTAATATTGTATTTACATGAAGTCCCACATTAAAAGAATACAACTGCATTTGCTTTATGAATTAAAATATCAAATTAAGTCTGCAGCAACCTTGTATCTTACATTCAACATGGAATTTGAACTGTAAAATTCTCCAAAATCTCAGTGTTAGGTATAAAACCCCATATTTCAAGTAACACGTTAGTTAAGGCAGCATGGAGCAAGACTCCTGGACTGGGAAGGAAAAACAGAGGGAGAGAGGGAGAGTGAAGCACAAAGCACACAGGGAACACTGAACAATAGCATCACAATCACTAGGAGTTTGTGCCCCTCTCCCCTTCCTGCTACCAGTGGTCTACACCAGGCATACTGTGAGACACACTAAGCACAGGAGTTATTGCTGCTGTATACAAACTCTGACAGTGGTACAACAGAACCTTACAGAGTTATGAAATACAGAGATTTGATGAGGTATCTACAGGAGGATCTTACTTATATAATGCCATAGCAAATACTGAAAAAACAATCCCTAAGTTATATGTGGAGTCTTGTTCATCTCTTTATTTTTAGGTTCAGTCTTGCCTTGACATTCCTGCTCACTCTCTGGGTCATGGGTTGGGAAGCCCACTAAGTAGTCTCGTGATAAATACTTGCTTCTCTTAAACAGCTGCACCATTACGAAGCTTGTCTAATACTGTGACGACAGCTCAAATCTTTACTTTTTGCCTTAAAAACCTTGCAACATCTTATATAAACAATCAGCTTGTATACCAATCAACTAAGTATATTCATATCACAGCTAAGCACAACTCTTGTGAAGATGGTTAGTCTCAGTGCCTATGAACATAACTAAAAGACATCAGTACAGCATCTTTAGCATCTTTGATTACAAAATTTCAAACTCAGCTGCTTCTTCAGGTATTCAGGTTACAATAATTCAACACACAGACACACACACATACATATACAGACACACACAGTTTTATCCTAAAAGCAAACTTACTTCTAAGAATGAGGAATCTTCACAGCACAAGAGGTGGCTTGGCACAGAAGGAACAGCCTGTCTAGGACAAGAGGGTAAGGTGGGCCATTACAAGGGAAGCTCCTCTGCAGGATTCAGTGGGGAGAAGTAATGGTTGGCAATGTGCTGGTCAGACACCTCACTCAGGCTGGCAGGCTTCCACACTGGCTTCTGGTGCTTCTTGATGAGGACTGCTCCCACGCCTGCCACACACACCACAGGGAGAGAAGAGGTGTTAGTGCATCAGTGGTATACAGTTGGTGGTAAGTCTAGTCTGGCAAAACAGGAAAGGGGTGAAGTCCTGAGGATGACACTACAAAGGAAGAAAGACGGGAAAATAATGCAGCATGGAAACGACCAAAATAAACTGGTAAGGAATCAATAAAACCAATCAATAAAACATTTCTGACTATAGCTTCAATCTTTCTCACCACTCTGCTTCAGCAAACACTGTACAGTACATACATCACACATCCATGGAGTAGATAGATATGTACAGGGAAATGTTCACCTTCTTGTTTGCTCTTAAATATTTCCTGATTCCAAAGACCCAATATACTGTCTGTCTTAAAATACTTGATCCATGAAGGCTATATACAGCAGCAGTGATGCACTGGTAGTTGTCAATGGCTTACAGAACACCACCTAAGACACATCAAGATGCTATGGCATGCTTTTCTTGGTGTAACCTTTTTCTTACTGGGATTTTTAAGTCAAGCAAGATAATTATGAATTCTGCATCATTCAATCATTTATGTTAGAAAAGTGTTAGAAAAGGGAAATAAACAACTTGACTAAGAAAGAGATCAAGAGACACATCAGGTTAATAATCATGAAAAAAAACAAACACAGAGGACTTTGAATAAACACACAATGCTGCTCATTGTAAAGCTGGAAAAAAGAAATAGTAATGCTAGCATGAAGCTATTACTACACAGCAAAATGAACATAATACAGAAATTTAAGTCATGAAATAACTCTTGGCAGCATAAAGCACAGATACAGCTAGGCAGGCCAGCACAACACTATGCACTACCATTGAGAGTCAGGACCTTCAGAAGTTTACAGCTCAAGTTCTTCTCCATTGGGCAATGGTGAAAAGTACTCCTCCACTCTCTCAGGAGTGAGTTCCTCCAGAGTCTTGGGTTCCCACTGAGGGTTGTTGTCCCGGTCCACCAGGACAGCCCGAATGCCTGCCAGTGTGAGGTGCTCATTAATCAATAAGGAGAGAGAGAGAGAGAGAGAGAGAGAGAGAGAGAGAGAGAGAGAGAGAGAGAGAGAGAGAGAGAGAGAGAGAGAGAGAGAGAGAGAGAGAGAGAGAGAGAGAGAGAGAGAGAGAGAGAGTGTGTGTGTGTGTTACGTATATTCAGCACAGTGACCTTCAGACAGACCTTCAGTAAAGTCATGTTCCTTGTAGATGCGCTTGACAATGCGGTACTCCATGGCCAGACACTCCTGCAGGGTGAGGTGTGCCCCGCGCTCAACCTGCTGGAACGTCACCTTCAGGGACGTGGGGGACATTTTCTTCAGGATCTCCAGCTGCTTCACTGCCCACTCTGAGCCATCCTATAATGAAGAAATATAAACACTCAACTTTCTTTTCTTTATATGTCAAGGGCAACAAAACTTCAATAAAAAGAAAAAGGGCCCCAGAAAATAAGTAAAAATTACCTCTTCAAAACTGTCACTTCTCACTACTATACTATGAATAAAATGGGAAAATAATATGAATGTTTGCACACACCTTCTCTAAATTGCCACAGATCTCTTCCACTGAGCCACCCGAGAAGCAGGACTGAATCTTGGGGAGCACCGGCTGCAGGGAGAATGGTGCGTCTTTGCTGAAGGCCGACTCCTGTAAACATTTTCAACCTTGTCACAGCTGTGGGGATTGGAGGGTAAGGAAGAGTACTAGAAAAAGCAGACAGGTTGTATGAGTATGGAGGAACAAAGGGAGGTGGTTTATGTCTTGGCATGTGTGTTTGTATTCCTGTGCGTGTTTTCTTGTACTATTGTTTGGAGGTAGGGAAGAGTAATATGAGTATGGAGGAAAAAAGGGAGGTGGTTTATGTCTTCGTATGTGTCTATATTCATATGCATGTTTTCTTGTACCATGGTTATGTGTGTGTTCATGACAGGCTCACCTCATGGAACTTCTGCAACACGGAAGCAACATCCTCGGGATAAGGAGACTGCAGGCTAAGCAGAGACTCCTCCAGCTCCCCAATCCTTTCCGCGTCACACACATGGGTCGCCACGCCTGCCTTCAACACATCTCGTCCCTTCAGTCGATGGCCTATGGGGGAGGCAATCATGAGGTAACCGTGAACTGGATGATGATCTAAAACTTCCTCTCCCCCATGTGAAGCAGGCAAGTAATGGAATATAGAGACACCTTTTAAGAGTCAAAGTCTATAAAAGGAGAACTGATAAATAAAGAGGATATGTGAAGGCATACAGAATGCCAGGATAAATGTTGATGCTAAAGTTAAGGAGATGAATGAAGTGTCAGAAGGCAAGGAGACATGATACAGATAAGTCAGTTAAAAGGGCAGTGGCAATGAATGAAAAGGAGGTGATTAGAGTAGAGAAATACAAAACCAAAGCTGAATATTCTTCCGTTTTATATACCATTTGTAAATCTTTCGTATATAAATTCAAAATTGCTTGTGAGAGAGGAAAATCAAGTTAATATGAAGTATAGTAATATCTTTTGGTATGTAAATTCAATACTGTTTGTGAGAGAGGGCAATCAAGTTAATGTGGGCTACAGCAATGTTTTTTTGAGATGAGTGAAATGTTTGACTTTATGGATTCATTAATTGTTAGTTTGCTAAATAAGGAACAGAAGAAAGTAGTCTTAAGAAGAGATGCAGCCATTAGTACAACTCTGCCTCTCTTTACATACCAGTGAGGGCCAAATACATTCCCAGCCGTCCCCCCAGTCTAGGTAGGAAGTAGGCACCACCAACGTCAGGGAAGAGGCCGATACCTGTCTCTGGCATGGCAAAGACGGTGCGCTCGGTGGCCACTCGGTGCTGGCCGTGCACTGAGAGGCCCACACCGCCACCCATGGTGATGCCTGCACACACATGGAGACAGATTATGCTGCATTCATGTGGGGAGGAAAACTCAAGGAGAAAAACAATAGAATAAATAAATAAACTGAGAGAATGAAAATATATACACAAAGTAATAATAAAAAAATAAATAAATAAATAAAAAAGTAAAGGATTAGTTAATATGGAAAACAGTATTAGGATACAGCAACACATTTAATAAGAATAGATAATGCGTAGAAATACATTTTCCAAATCCAGCAATAGACTGATGATACGTATGCATGTATCATCATATTAAGGATGTGCAAACAGTACATATGAACTTTTAAAACAAATATGGTATTCTGCATGGTGTTAGGTTGGAGACCAGGCTAAATCTTGACATTCATGAAAAAAATCAGAATAAGGCATCATAATCTGAAAACGGGTAATTTCTAACCTAACCTAACCTAAGGAACCTGTTATATTTGAAAACTGAACAAATCCTTGGCCTAACCTAACCAAAGAGACCCATTAAAAACAAACATCAGAATGTCAGATAATTGACAAAGGGAAGTGGTGGGGCAGGCGGGGCGGCCAACACTCACCGTCAATGAGGGCAATGTAGGGGATGTGCAGTGTGCCTATCAGACAGTTCAGGATGTACTCGTCCCGGAAGAAGTACTCCCCTAGGGCGTCTGGCTCACCCACTGTCTCCACCACAGCTCGCACGTCGCCGCCAGCACAGAACGCCTTCTCTCCCGCCCCTGTCAAGATGTGGGAGGCACGGTAACTAAGTAGGAGATGCTCACAGAAAAGGCACCCTATGAATAATTAGTTCTCTAGCTAAACTAACACACACAGACACACCTTTGATGATGACCATGCTCTTGGAGGACTCCCACTCCTTGAGGCGGGGCTGAATGAGCTGTATCATCTGGTGGTTGAGGGCGTTGAGTGCCTTGGGTCTGTTGAGGGTGATGACGCCCTTATCCCCCACGTCCTGCAGGATCACCGGGGGCTCGGGGGCGGCAGCCATGGTGCGGGCGTGCAGCAGCAGCGGGCGTACCACCGTGCTCAGCCTCAACGATCTCAACTGGCATGGCAACATTCTATAGGGTGAGAGTAACGGAACAGTGTAGCCCGAGGTGCCACCACACTCAACACTCGCCCAGGCCACCCACACTGCTTGTCACGCCGGGTGGGTGAGGGACAACACTTCTACGTACCTGTACACGCCGTGTGGCAGCTTCCTGAGCTTTCTTTACTCGTATTATTACGTAAACAGCGATGAATGCACCGCAATCAGCTGGCCGGGTGGCAGGCAGCAGGCGGCCTTGATCAGCTGCTGTGTTCGGCTCTACTGTTGTGCTGCTCTACCTATTCTGTATATATCGTCTATTTAAATTATCTAGTAAAATAAAATGAATGAATTTAGTGAACTCTTGTGTAATTTTTTTCATTCTTTTATCAGGTTTTGGATGTTTCGGCTGGTTCACTCGGTCTCGGCCCTAGTAAACAAACTGCGGAAAAGAGAACAACAACAAAAAAGAGTTTGAAGTTGGTTATCTTAGTTAAGTTTAAAGTTGGTTATCTTAGTGACAGTTTAGAGTGAGTGTGAATACTGCTATCGCTGGGGTTGTACTCCAGACAGGCTTTGTGAGAGGTAAGATTTGCTTGTGTGATTACATGACACACTCTGCCAGTCAAGGCTCAGACATTTTATATCCTCTGGCTGGCTGTAGCGTCTTTCACTTTCACTTGTTTATTTAACTTATTCATTATCTGTATATCTGGTGGATTTTTGTATTTATATTTGTGTTTTCTTCACATCTAAAATTTAGCTGAATGTAAATCACAAACTGTACATGAAAGACAAGGCAATGGTTCCAGGTTGGGCCTCTCCCTTGATGACGTCACGCATATACGTTACGTAAATAATATGGAAATGAGAATTCTCAAAAAAGAAGCTGGACACGAATGGTATTAAAATTGCGATTTCTTATCAATCGAAACCAATTTTGAAAAGTAAAATTATTGCTGGGATGAACAATAAAAAAATATTTCAAAAAACATATTAATTAAAGTGTTAGAACTTCGACTTGCTTAAAAACAATTATAAAGTCCACCAATTTAATTCAAGAGAACCGATGTTTTTGAAAAATTATAACTGTTATTTCGATATGTCAAAACCTGACAACATGCCAAATTAGAAAGAAATATATAAAAATTTTATTTTTTATTTTTACATTATTATAAGGACTACAGATCACACTTTAAAGTCCACATATTTAACTTAGCAGGAGCCGTACTCACGTTTCTCATCATAAACGTACTTTTGAAAACACAAGCACTTCACTACACCTCAAGTAAAAAATCACTGATAGCGGGGGTAAAAATCTGAACCTTCACCTGGTATGTGGGTACAAGTTATGACTCAAAATAAAATAACCATGGTGGGACTCACACTCCAGTTTGAGCAACATGATGGGTAGCTCTCCTCACGGCGGAACCACGGGTACACCATGCTTCTCATACCTTCTTCACCCACACATGTATGTATCAGGTGTTGCTATGTACTGAGAAATTATATGGTCAGGATCGGCAAGGAGTCAAGTGCTGGCGTCTGTCCGTTCATGTTTAAAAAAATATTCACATGTTTTTTAAGTACTAATTACTATTGCTACTGCTACCACTACTGCTACTGCTACTACTACTACACACACACACACACAGAGAGAGAGAGAGAGAGAGAGAGAGAGAGAGAGAAGTACTGCTCTACTGTGTGGTGTCTGTACACACACACACACACACACACACACACACACACTAGCAATGGTGCGTTAATGGGAGAACCTTGAAGGGGGGACTGCAGGAATGGGTAAGGAAGAGGAGGAGAAGGAAGAGGAGGAGGGAGCTTGAGGGAAGGTTAGCTAAAAGTACAAGAGTTATCCATTACTACATACAACTCTCTCTCTCTCTCTCTCTCTCTCTCTCTCTCTCTCTCTCTCTCTCTTATTTTCCTTTCTTCTTACCCACCTGTTGTGTGTGTGTGTGTGTGTGTGTGTGTGTGTGTGTGTGTGTGTGTGTGTGTGTGTGTGTGTGTATGGTATGTATGTATGTATGTGTGTACCATCGTTTCCTTATACGTACTCTTCCTTATACCTTCTACAGAAATCTCTATACTTCCTGCTATAGCGGTGATGGTGGCGGTGGTAGCTGCTGCTGCTGCTGCTGCTGCTGCTGCTGCTGCTGCTGCTGCTGCTGCTGCTGCTGCTGCTACTGCTACTACTGCTACTGCTACTACTACTACTACTACTACTGCTGCTGCTGCTGCTGCTGCTGCTGCTGCTGCTGCTGCTGCTGCTGCTGCTGCTACTACTACTACTACTACTACTACTACTACTACTACTACTACTATTTCATCTCTGGTGCTGTCCTTGGCGATAATGGTGGTTAAATGAAGGCTATTAGGAGATAAGTGTGTGTGTGTGTGGTGATGAAGGCAGTGCTCAGAAAGGCTACACTCTCTCACCACAAGTATTTTCCAAGGCTACAAAGACGATAAGCCGGAAGCTCACGACTGTTCCTTCTATTAATAATGCAGAAAACTTGTTAGTCAGACACTAGAACCATAAAGAAAACAAAACCACCATTAAAAACACTTGTATTACTACAACAAGAGCAAAAGCGTTGGAAAATATTGTCTTAGATACGAGAGATAAGGTTAAAATTCCTGTAGTAGTAGTAGAAGTAAGCAAAAGTAAGTCCACCACACGTAACAGAACAAACATTACCACCAGGATCTCCTCTCGCCCTTAATGAGGCACGGGGCTTCCTCCTACACCTGATAGGGGAGACGAAGGACACTGCTTAATTAACAGTAGGAATGTGCTGTGGGGATCTGTGGGTACTGCGCCTGGTTGGAATGAGAGGGAGAGGGACAAGGAAGAGGAAGAGCGTAGGGATAGGTACACATAAGCCTCGGTTGCTACGTACTATAGGAATGAAGGGAATAAATATGAGATTATACAAGGGGCAGGTAAGAACAGGTGACGTAGGTGCGTGGGGGGTGGGGGGATGGGGGGGAGACAGGAATGGGTTTATGGAAGTGTGTTTTTAAATGTTCTCATGTTTTTTTTGTTTAGTTTTTTTATGTATGTTTTTTTGTGCCGTGTTTCGTAATATTTCTGTCAGTTTGATGTCTTCTGGTCTGCTACTGAGAGAGAGAGAGAGAGAGAGAGAGAGAGAGAGAGAGAGAGAGAGAGAGAGAGTGGTCGGTCAGTGGGCGCATTAGATTAATATGAAGAGGGAAGAGGAAGATGCGGCAGACGAGGAGGAGGAGGAGGAGGAGGGATTGCATGCAGTCCTTTATACCACCACCACCACCACCACCACCATTGTCCCCATCCCTTCCCCATCCCCCTCTCCTTCCCCCTTCCCATCCCTCATCTCCCCTCCCATTAACACACAAAGAACCCGCACAGTGTCCCAACTTCCCCCATTCCCCAACACCACCACCCTCCCCAACCACCCGAACCTTCGCCCCTATCAACACCCACCTGTTAGTATTGAAGAGGGGAGATTAGGGTGTGGCTGGGGAGGTGAAGGGGTGGAAGGGATGGAGGGAGATGCGTGGGAATGTGGATGAGTGGGTAAGTGGGTGAGATGGATGTGTGTGGGTATTTGTTAGTGTGTGGATGGCTGATGGGTGGACGTGTGGTGGCTAGGAGTAGGTGGATAGCGGATGGGTGGATAAGCAGGTAAACAGTGGCTCTGGGAAGATATGGATAGGAAGTTGGTGGATGAAATGTGTGTGTGTGTGTGTGTGTGTGTGTGTGTGTGTGTGTGTGTGTGTGTGTGTGTGTGTGTGTGAGTGGATAGTTAGATTAAGTTAGGTTAGGTTAGGAAGAAGAAATAGTAACTAGTGAATAAAACGATGAATAGCTGGACATAACAGATTAAATTAGAGAGAGAGAGAGAGAGAGAGAGAGAGAGAGAGAGAGAGAGAGAGAGAGAGAGAGAGAGAGAGAGACTTACCTAAGACAAAGACAGAGATCGAGAGACAGAGACACAAAGAAAGGCAGACAGAAACAGAGAAAAACAAAACTTCCATATCCTACGACAAAAACAACGCACACACACACACACACACACACACACACACACACACACACACACACACACACACACACACACACACACACACACACACACACACCATTTAGATAACCTCCATTACATTCACACACCATCCTATATTTATCCTTCCTAGTATGGGTATGAATAGTAGATGCCTTAGTGCCTTGATGCGTGGGTGAGTGTGTGTGCCTCTCCCAGCCATACGTACTCACCAGGTGCTTGTGGGACATCAATAATTCATGATGAGCAGTGAGGCATATGCGCTACAGACAAAGCGATATGGTGGCTGTTACCTATCTTGGCGTCATCATGTACTGGTAACGCTGGCCAGGAACGCTAATGAAACTGCAGGTGTGTCGGTGTTTACTTGTTCAGCCTTGACCTTGCCTGTTATCGCCCCGCTGAGGTGTTTGTCGGCACGTAGAGAGAGAGAGAGAGAGAGAGAGAGAGAGATTTTGCGTAGGTGGTTGGTCTTCATGTAAATTTAAGTATATAATCTCTCTCTCTCTCTCTCTCTCTCTCTCTCTCTCTCTCTCTCTCTCTCTCTCTCTCTCTCTCAATACCCCCTAACAACCTGGTAAGGGCCAAAAGGTCTGCTGCAGCTAGTTACACCTTCACGTTCCTTAGTACTCATCCATATACTTCAAGAATCCTTATTACTAACATCCTCCCTATGCCTCCCCACGCCTCCCCACGCCTCCTCACGCCACCCCACGCCATGCCCAGCCCGCAGCTTTGCCACACGAGACCCAGGGCGAAATGGCACTAGTGTTGGCACCAAGTTGGCACCCTCCCAGCTTGTACAAAACACGACGCCATAATTATAGTGTCTGTGGTGGGCGGCAAGTGCAGAGTGTGGGTGAGGAAGGGCGGGCTGGCTGGCTGGCTGGCTGGCTGACTGGCTGGGTGGTTTGCTGACTCGGTGGTGGACTGGCTGGCTGGCTGGCTGGCTGGCGGGGGTGTGGTGGCTGAGGGCTGGTGTGAGGTTGTTGGGGTGTTCTTGGGGTGTTGTTAAGGTGTTATTGAGGTATGGTGGGGGTGATGCGAGGGTTCATATGATACTTGTTAGGGAGGTGTGTGTGTGTGTGTGTGTGTGTGTGTGTGTGTGTGTGTGTGTGTGTGTGTGTGTGTGTGTGTGTGTGTGTATGACTTTTATTCTCAAACTTTTCTGTGCTTCACCTTCACTATTCCAAAAGGCTTTCTTTAAATATAAACGAGTTTTTAATTTTTTTTTTTACTTTTCTAGAGGCAGAGTGACAAGTTTTCCACAATATCAACTGGAGAAACTCTTGAAAACCCTGCTACTCTCATCTCTGTGGCCTTGGAAAAAAGTCTTGGTGAGAAAGCAAAGTGTTTTTAAGATGTTTCTTTTACGTTTCTAGAGGCAGAGTGACAAGATTTCTACATTATTAATTGGAGAAACACTTGAAAACCCCGCTAATCATCTCTGTGGCCTTGGAAAAGAGTCGTGATGAGGGAGCAAAGCGTTTCCTGTGTATGTGTGTATGTTTGTGTATATGTGATTCTCTCCACAGTATACCTTCTGATTGCTAGAGCTTCCCCAGTGACCTTTTTATCTTA
>NC_059281.1:15324901-15329901 GCF_017591435.1 Portunus trituberculatus
TAAGGGAGGAGGAGGAGGAGGAGGAGGAGGATAGGTTGGTAGGATGGAGATGAGATCAGTTCAGGAGATGGTTTAGCCAGGTAAGGCAATGGATCTCTCTCTCTCTCTCTCTCTCTCTCTCTCTCTCTCTCTCTCTCTCTCTCCATATGTGTGTGTGTGTGTGTGTGTGTGTGTGTGTGTGTGTGTGTGTGTGTGTGTGATGTGTGTGTAAACACTTCAATCTGTGTGGCGTGGCGAGGCAACACAAAGGTGAAGGCGTTGACAGTCACAAAGGAGGGTGGTGCGTGTGTCGCCAGGGAAGGAGGGAGCGGAGGGCGTGGAGAGGGCGGGGGATGGCATGGTGTTGAGGTGTCCCCTTCTGTACTCATGTCTGCTGCTGCCTTGTCACGAAGCGTCTGGTGTGTGTGTGTGTGTGTGTGTGTGTGTGTGTGTGTGTGTGTGTGTCTGGGATTGCAGGAACAGGCCAGACAGGGCATTGGCTCGGGTGCCTCCATACATTAGGGTCTGAGTGCTCCTGACGGAGGGTCGGGTGGCCGCCACTCAGCGCGGTGACAGCGCCTGCAGCAGCTGGTCACTCCGGGGCGCCGCGGCGGCCTCGCTCCTCGCCCCTCGTCCATATCACGGCAGGCCATTCTGTAGCCTCTATAGCACCGAGGACATTATATGTGATTATTTGTTCTTGCTCGCTCGTAAACAATAATGAGAGACCGCCGGGGTGCAGGAGGTAGGGAGTAGGGGACGTGGGGCAGCAGCAGCAGCAGCAGCAGTGGCCGCCAGCCGCCGCTCCTCTCGCCACGAGAGCAACTTGTGAGGTGCCGATTCGCTCTTCACAGCATGTTACCTGTAAGGCCGCGGCGCCTCTGCCTGGTGCCTGAAGGGGCCGCACGCCTCGCCTGCTCCTTGATGAAGTATTGTGTCCTCGGGGTGGCTAAACATCGCACCCCACCGCCAGGGACATCCGCCAGGTTGTGGTTCCGTCGGTGTCTGGCAACCTGTGGCACCTAGACTGGCACCGCCGCCGCCGCCGCTGACAGTTTGGTTACAGTGGAGGCCGGACGCGGGCTCAGTGTGCTCCCGGCGCTCAGAGGGTTCAAACAGCCGCTAGTCGCTGTGCAGGCTGTGCGGGGCACCCCAGTGGCTTGCTGTGTAGTGGAGAGTAGTGTGGCAGTGGTGGTGGCCGCGTCCCGTGTTGCTGCATCCTCCACCTCTCCACCACGGTCCCAATCGAGTGGATGGTATTGATTCACAAGAACATTTCCCGCCAAGAGCATCTCGTCAACAAGTTTCTAAGATTACGCTGGTGGATTTACGCCGTCACCATGACTGAGTGAAGGAGGAGGATTGATCTGTGAGGTGAGTACTGGCCCGGGGCGCCTGGCGGACCCGGGCACCACGGCAGGCACGTTACCTATGTTTACAAACAACGAGTGACGTCATGGTGTGGGTAGGCTCGGGAGGGCAGCCCCGCCGCCAGCTGGTGATGCTCCTTACCTGCCCCGCCTCACGTACTCTGCCTTACAGTCATGCTGCAAAAACAGACCAGTCAGCCGCGGCGTGGCGGGGCTACAATGAAATACCAGCGGTGAGGAGGACCAGCAGTAGGAACCACGGCATCGTTGTCTGCAACCCTGCTGCTGCTGCTCCTCCTCCCGCAGGCTGTCACCGTCGCCCCGTCTCACCCTGCAGGGCGGGACGGGACGGGGGGCGGCGGCAGCCTCCTCCGAGGTGTGTGTTAGAGGAGCGGTATCGTGTGGCGTGCAGGGCGGCGACAACCACGCCCGCTAAATTCACCCCGCTATAGTGAACCCTCATTGTCCTGCCCAGAGTGAGGCGAGGCCCCTCCCTGCACACCTTGTTGCTACCACCGCCCCCACGCCTCCCCCACCTGGCCGGGCATGCCTCCCACTCTCAGGCTCCCGGACTTGCCCACGTGACGCGTCTGACACTGTGACACCGCCTTATGGAGGAAGCAGAGCGATGCTGCCATATTGCGACGCCAGCATAGCCAGGGCCGCGGCGGTGCCACAGGGCTGGGGCGGCGTGTGGTGTGCTGCGTGTGGTGGTGGCGGTGGGACTGGTGGGGTGGTGACAGTGATGCCAGGCAGGTTGTGGGGGTGAATGGTGTTTGGGAATTAGCAGCAAGCGCAGCAGGTGACATGGTGCGGGTAAGGCTGGGGTGCGGGGCGATGGTGCCGCTGACAGCACGCTGACGGCGGGACGTGGACCAGCGGCAGGTGGTGGTGCTTGTGAGGCAGTGGAGGGCAGGGACAAAGGCTGAGTGGCGGCGCTGGTGGTGGAGTGGTGGAGGGCCTGGAGTGGGACAAAGCGTGGGCCGCGTGGCGAGTGTGCTAAGGGCGGAGTGGCAGGAGGAGGAGGAGGAAGAGGAGGAGGCCTTGTAGTGTGACGCAGTACGTGTGTGGCGTTGCTGCCCCGCGTACACCACTTCTATACCACCACCACCACCGCCACTACCACTTGTACTATGACCACCTCCACTGCCATTCCTTAGTTCTTATTCTTACCACCACCACCACCACCACCACCTCCTTCTCCTCCTCCTCCACCTGTGAGAAAAGATGTGCTTTGTCTTTTGTTAGAGTTCATTGACCCTCTCGTGAACCTAAACCTTTGTGTGGGTGGGTGGGTGGTGAGTGGGTGGGTGGGTGACAGCTTCACGTGTGGAAACCCTTACTGCTTACTTGTATATGCACGCGATGAGTCTCATTATGTGTGTCGCTTTGCATAGTTTGTGGCGGTGTGGCGGTGTGGCGGCCCAGTCAGTCTTCGCCGCCGCGCCGTCCAGGGCCGCGGTTCGTCTTGTTTTTTGTTTGGAGACACGTGGTTTGTTGTCTTGAAGTGAGGCTGGTGGGTTGTGCGGGAGTTTAAAGGCAGAACTACTACTACAACCACCACCACCACCACTATTACTACTACTACTACTACTACTACTACTACTACTACTACCACTGTTACTACTTCTTCTACCACCACTACCACTATCACTACTACTACTACTACTACTACTATCACAAACACGTATACCTGGCCCACATCTCTCTTACATACACACACGCACACACATACACACGCACAGGGTACAACCTCTACACATACACTGTACTACATCTGATCTGTGTACGTGTGTGTATTTAACAGCCGTAGTACACACAAATCTTTCTTATGTAAGTTTTAATTATGTACACTCAAAGTAATTATCTCTCTCATGTAAGTAATTATTTAATGAATTTCACGTGTACTGTGCAGAGATGTAACACACACACACACACACACACACACACACACACACACACACACACACACACACACACACGTGATCTGGATGTTATTGGCTCGAGTCATAAGTTTATTAATATAACTCTGAGATGCTTAAATAACAGTTGTGTGTGTGTGTGTGTGTGTGTGTGTGTGTGTGTGTGTGTGTGTGTGTGTGTGTGTGTGTAAATTATTCATGCCACAAGGTTGTTCAGGATAATTAAGTTGTGATTCTTCTTCCTTCCTTCCTTGTCTTCTTCTTCTCTTTCTCCTCCTCCTCCTCCTCCTCCTCCTCCTCTTCCTCCTTCTTCTTCTCCAATTCCTCTTCCTCTTCCTCTTCCTCTTTTGACCTCTTGGCATCATCGTCATTAGCAGCGTCATTTCACTTACCCCCAACATTACGTATTGCCCCCTCCTCCTCCTCCTCCTCCTCCTCCTCCTCCTCCTCCTCCTCCTCCTCCTCCTCCTCCACCTTTGTTTCATCCTCATCTTTCTTCTTATCCACAATCCCACTTTCTATCTTTCTCCTCCATCTCTCCTTCTCCCTCTTTCTCCCCCCCCCTCTTCTCCCCCATCTGTCCTTCGTCCCCCCCTTCCCCACTGTATCCCCTCACCTGTACCTCACCTCACTCGTAATCCTCCTCTACCCTCCCCATTCTCCTCCACTCATTTGCTCCCCCTCCCCTCTTCCCTCTCCCCTCTCCCCTCTCCCTGTGTGTGCCTAAGAAGTGAAGCCACGTATTGCATGATCGAAAGAGGGGAGAGAGGGGAGAAGGGAGAGGGGAGAGGGGAGGGGTAGGCAGTTCTGAAGAGGAGGTACTGGGGGAGAGAGAGAGAGAGAGAGAGAGAGAGAGAGAGAGAGAGAGAGAGAGAGTGTTACATAAATAAGAATGAAAAGAAGATAGAGAAATGAAATGTAAAAGAGAATTGAGAGAGAATCAGAGAAAGAAAGGGGAAATAAAGAAAAAGATAGGGAAAGAGGAAGAAGGGGGACGTGGATAAAGATGGGGAATAGGAAGGGATAAGAACAGGTAGAGGAATTATTAATGGGGAAGGAAAGGAGATGAAAAATAAAAAAAATAAAAAGAAAAATAAACTGAAATGAACGAAGAGGGAAGAGAGATATTAGAAGAAAGGAAAGAAAAACGAAGAAAAATTGATAAAAAAAAGAAAGAAGGAAGAAAAATGGAGGAATAGGAAGAAAAGAAAGAATTAATACTGTAAATAATAATAGAAAAAATAGATAAAGAAGAAATATTAGAAGAAACAGAAGAATAACAAAGAAAATTGATAAAAAAGAAAGAAAAAGGAAGAAGGAAGAAAATGGAGGAGTAGGAAAAAAGGAATAACAAAGAAAAGTGATAAAGGGAACAAGAAGGAAAGAATAGAAGAAGAAATGAAGAAATAGAAGAATTTTTTGTACGTAAGAAATGATAAAATAAAGCAAAATAATTGATGAAAGGAAAGAGAGAGGAAGAAAGGAACAATAAAGAGGAGGAGGAGGAGGAGGAGGAGGAGGAGGAGGAGGAGACCATTTTGGAGAGGAAATAGTAAACAAGAAAAGGAAGACAGTGTAAGACGGAGACAAGAAGGAGAGAGAAGGAGAAACGGAGAAGTTGATGGAGAGAGAGAGAGAGAGAGAGAGAGAGAGAGAGAGAGAGAGAGAGAGAGAGAGAGAGGAAAAGGAAATAGTGTCGAGAGAAGGAATGCTCAACTTGGAATGGTGT
>NC_059281.1:15334901-15347401 GCF_017591435.1 Portunus trituberculatus
ACAGGTAAGCACACCCAACCCCTCCCTCGACCCGCCCTGCCCCACCCCGCCCAGCCCAGCCCCGCCCCGCCCCACCCCGCCCCAGTAGAGGTGTGTTTGTTTACCTATAGTCACGAGTCACTTTTCTCTGGCCGCCTGGGGAAGAGGAACACGTCATCACCACAAGCACTTCTTTCTTCTTTCTTTTCCTCTTCCTCCTCCTCCTCCTCTTGTTGTTGTTGTTGTTGTTGTTGTTGTTGTTGTTGTTGTTGTTGTTGTTGTTCTTCTTCTTCTTCTCCTTCTTCTTCTTTCAGTCATGTTCCCGTCTTGTCCCTTCTTTCACCACTTCACTAATCATCTCCTCCTCTTCCTCCTCCTCCTCCTCCTCCTCCTCCTCCTCCTCCTCCTCCTCATTATCAGCACCTCTCCTTTTTTTCTCACTTTATACAACATACTGTCTCTTCATACCCTTCCCCCCTCTCCCCTCACTTCTCCCCTCACCCCCCTCAACAGGAGTCACGCCCCCCTCCCCCCACGCAGCTATTTAAGGCTCTACGTGAGACAATATCGAGCGCTGGTGATCCTTGCTAGTCTGTATCCACGGCGGCGGCGGCGGCGGTGGTGGTGGTGGTGGTGGTGGTGGTGGTGGTGGTAGTGGTGGTTACTCTCTTTGCTCTCTCTCTCTCTCTCTCTCTCTCTCTCTCTCTCTCTCTCTCTTGTTGGTTCGTTCGTTCGTTCGCTATTTCCTCTCTTCTTGTCATGTATTTCCTCCTCCTCCTCCTCCTCCTCCTCCTCCTCCTCCTCCTCTTCCTCTTCCTCTTCCTTCTCTTCTTGTCACGTGAGGTTGTAGAGTGGTGTTACAATGTTTTCCTCCTCCTCCTCCTCCTCCTCCTCCTCCTCTTCTTCTTCTTCTTCTTCTTCTTCCTATTTTCTTATTAAATTTTCTTGTTTTTTCTTTTCTTATTTATTTATTTTTTTTCTTGCTGCCGGTTCGTTTCCAAATTCGGAGTTCATATGAGCGTTCTAATATATTTTTCCTCCCCATTTTTTCCTCTTCCTTTTTCCTCCCCATTTTTCTCTCTCCCCTCCAGTTTTTTCCTCGCCATTTTTCTGTCTCCTCAGTTTTTTCCTCCACATTTTTCTCTCTCCCCAGTTTTTTCCTCCCCATTTTTCTCTCTCCCCAGTTTTTTCCTCCCATTTTTCTCTCTCCCAGGTGGTCTTTTTCGCCCTCCTTTTTATTTCTTTTCTTTTTTTCTCTCCTTTTTTAATTAATTTTTTCTTTCTTTTCTATTTCTCAGTTTTATTTTTTTTATTAAGTTCACCTGACCTAGCCGAACCTAACCTGACCTGGCCTATCCTATCCCAGCCTAACCTAATCTAACCTAACTCAATTTTTTTTCTTAATAAAATTGATATTATGAAGTTAGATTATATTCTCTCTCTCTCTCTCTCTCTCTCTCTCTCTCTCTCTCTCTCTCTCTCTCTCTCTCTCTCTCTCTCGTCGTGTATTTCCTTCTTTTCCTCCTCCTTCTTTTCCTCCTCCTCCTCCTCCTCCTCCTCTTCTCTCACGTCAGGTTTTAGAGTGGTGTTACAATGTGTTACGTCTCTCTCTCTCTCTCTCTCTCTCTCTCTCTCTCTCTCTCTGTCTCTCTGTCCCTCGTCACTATTCATTGCACGGCGTTTATAAGCAGCATATTTAGATGAGCTACATACTTTCCGTCTCCACCTCTAGCCATTGTGTAGCGGCGTTGTATAATGTCCTTCCTTAATTGACACGTGCGCGCTGTGGCTTCTATTTTTACATTGCATGGCGTGCGGCGGTGACTGGCTGACTGGCTGACGGCATGAAAGGAGAGACGTTCGCGAGAGAAAATGGTCTGAAATGGTCTGTTTCTGTTGATTTTTGTCGTGTCGGTGACCTGACAAGAGAAAGACAGTCGGGAGATTGCGAGGACAAGTGACACAAAGGGATGAACACGTCACATTGGCACGAAAAGGTCACAAAATGGGTCACACAAGGGATACAAGGTCACGGAAAAAGGTCACAGGGATACAAAAGCTACAAGTATAAGGTCACAGGTATAATACAAGAACAGAACTACCATTACAAGACCACAAGGGGACAAGAAGAAGGTCATTTGGGTACAGCACCACGAGAACAGAGGTCACTTGTGCACGAGACCGCCAGGGGAAGAGAAAACAGACAGATAGACACAAGAGGCTGACAACTCCCTACCTGCTTCTGTATTTCCAACTTCCTATTACTTGACTTCATTTTATCCCCTTCAGTACCATGACGCATTTCCATATTCATTCTACCTATTTGGCGTTTCTATACAGCTTCAGGAACTTACGCAGGGATTAGAATAGTGAAGACTGGTCCTCCCAATACTGAAGAAGTTAAGAGGAGGTTTCAAGACATTTACCCCTTTCTTTTGGCTAACTCTGAACCTACAAGGGAATTGGCAACTAAGGGGTCTTTTTTCTCGTTTCCCTTGGCCAGCATTCCCCTCATACATAAGTAAATAACCATACCATACCGTCACGGGGCAGGGGATAAAGGCGTCACTAGGTCAGAGTCACAAGAACAGGTCACAGAGAGGTCACAAAAAACGAGAACACGACGAAGGCCTGTATTCTGAAACGCTTTGCTCTCTCCATCACTACTTTCCAAAGGCTCCAGTTGAAGATACTCATGTTTTTATAGTTCTAGTGATGGATTGGCAAGATTTTTAGTTTACCATAAGGAGAAACTTGAAAACCTGGCTAGTTGTCTCTGTGGTCTTGTAAAACTGTTGTAGTGAGAGAGAGAGCAAGGCGTGTCTGAATGAGGACGGAAGTAGCATAGTTGGATAAATAGGACCAGAGTATTACAGGCACGCCATACCAGGAAGATAGTGAAGAGGATGAGGTTTGTTAAGTTATGGTGAGAGAAAGAAAACGGGGGATGACATACACACGCTGGCATGGTAGTAAAGTGTCTTGTGTGTTTTATTCTGTGTTAATGTGTGTACCTGAGTGTACCTGTGTGTGTGTGTGTGTGTGTGTGTGTGTGTGTGTGTGTGTGTGTGTGTGTGTGTGTGTACCTGTGTGTTGGGATGCGAGGCCACAAGAGTTAGGATACTAGTGTAGAAGGATTTGAAGGGTCCGTTACCTGCCTACCCACACACACACACACACACACACACACACACACACACATACACACACGCGAGCGGCTTTCCATGGACGTATCCTTATTAGTACACCACCACCACCACCACCACCACCACCTCCACCTCGCTATCCTTGGGTGACATTGGGTTTGTTGTTGTTCACCACCACACTTCTACCACACCACACCACCACCATCACGAGACACTTCCTTCACCTCTTCCTCCTCCTCCTCCTCCTCCTCCTCCTCCTCCTCCTCCTCCTCCTCCTCCTCCTCCTCCTCCTCCTCCTCCCAGCCACCACGTGTTTGTCAAGTCTATATCTCACCTGGCCAGTTTTTGCACACCTGTTTGTTTACACTTGACGCTTCCTTATAGTGTGTGTTACGCCTTCCGTGGTCTTGTGTGTGTGTGTGTGTGTGTATATGTGTGTGTGTGTTGGCAGAAATTTCCGTCTCTCTCGCTTCCTCGTTCTTGCTAGATTTACGTAAGTTCTTTCCTTCGTGTCTCTTGTCTCTCTCTCTCTCTTCTTTCCTTCTGTTCTTCTCTCTTTCTGTCCTTCTCTTCTTCTGTCCTTTTGTCCTTCTTTCATTTAACTTCCTTGGTTTTTGCTGTTATTGATTTTCTTTAACCTTTTTTTTTTCCTTCTGTTCTTCTTTCCTTTCGCTTCCTTCATTTTGCTGTTCACTGAATTTTTACCTTTTTTTTTTTCCTCTCCTTCATTCCTTCTTTTTATTATCTTCCTTCCTTTTCCTGTTTCTGGTTTTTTTCTTCACTTTTTCCCTCTCCTTCACTTTTTCCTCCCTTCATTCCTTCTTTTTTTCTATCTTCTTATTCTTATGGCACAAATTTTTCTTTCTTTGCATTTTCTCTCTCTCCTTCATTCCTTCCTTGGTTTCTTCGCCTCGCCTCTCATTCTTGTGTCTTTTTCCAGCAATTTCTGTTTATGTACTGTGGTTTTCATTGCGTCTTAGTGTTTGCTGTCATTTCTTTATTTATTAATTGGTTTATTCTGTGTACGCAATTCTTTCTTCTTTTTTTACCCTCACTATGTTAATGTTTCAAGTAGGTCTTCTCTCTTTTCTATCTAAATATTTTCAGTTATTCCTCTTCTTTTTTTTTCTTATGTTCATTATTATTATTATTATTATTATTATTATTATTATTATTATTTTTTTCCATTTCTTTATCTATTTATTCATATTTTACACTTCCATCGCCTTTCAAGCAAATTCTTCTCTCTCTCTCTCTCTCTCTCTCTCTCTCTCTCTCTCTCTCTCTCTCTCTCTCTCTCTCTCTCTCTCTCTCTCTCTCTCTCTCTCTCTCTCTCTCTCTCTCCCTCCATTCCATCACAGCCCATCCCATCACAACCACACCTCCATCTCATCACCGTCAGTCTCTCTCTCTCTCTCTCTCTCTCTCTCTCTCTCTCTCTCTCTCTCTCTCTCTCTCTCTCTCTCTCTCTCATTCTTGTGATGAGGAATTCCTTCGTTTTCATCTCGTGTCAGGAGAGAGAGAGAGAGAGAGAGAGAGAGAGAGAGAGAGAGAGAGAGTGTTCTTTAATATTTCTCACCTCTCTATTTAATATTTATGTAATCTGTAGTTAAGTATCTGCTACTTCTCTTCTCTCCCTGTTAAAATATACAATATGCTTTATTTTACCTTTTATTCCACCTGATGTGCTGAAGGGAGTGTGTCAGACCTTACCCTATTAACCCCTTCAGTACTGGGACACATTTTTACCTTGAAATTTTTGTACGATTAGACCATTTTATTGACATTAGGAAGGATCTATGGAGGTCAGGAGATTAATGGCCACAGTCTTCACTATTTTAATCCCTTACATAAGTTTCTGAAGCTGTATAAAATCACCAAATAGTAAGCAGAATGAATATAGATACGGCGTCATGGTACTGAAAGGGTTAAATCCATCACTTTATTTTCACTGAATCTCATGTGCAGTTTGTATGATATTGAGGGAAAGCCGACCAAGGCAAAAAAAAAAAAAAAAAAAGGCCCACTTGATTGCCAGTTCCCCGGAAGAGTGATGCATTTATCCAAAAGTGTGGGATAAATGTCTTGAAATCTTAAGTTAATCCCTTCAGTACTGAGACGCATTTTTACCATGAGTTTTGGGTGTGATTAGACGATGGAGGTTAAAGGATTAATGGCCAGAGTTTTTACTATTTTAATCCCCACATAAGTTAATGAAGTTGTGTAAAATCGCCAAATAGCAACTAGAACGGGAATTTCTGGGCTAAAGGGGATACTTCTTGAGGTACCTCCTATCTCAAAGCCCACCCGCTAGGAAACCGTTGCCCCGAGTGAGGAAGCCCAACCTACACTCGGACCGTGGACAGGATTCGAACTCGTGCGCTTAGAGATTCCTCGGACCCTAAAGCACGTATGGTTCCACTGTACCACGGCGAGTTTGATATACGACACACACTTCTTTACTCAAAATATCTGTAAGACCTCTACTTTATTTCCCCTGGACCTCACGTGCAGTTTGAATAATATTGATGCTTAAGTTAATATACAAGGCACACTTCTTACTTCTTTCCTCAGCATCTCTGTCACGTGTTTTGAAGGAGGAGGGAAAGGGAGAGAGAGCCAGACGTGACCACCTCAAACCTTCACTCTTCACCCTCATCCACAAATCACGTATAGTTTGAATAATATTGACGTTTAAGCATTTCAGCACCATCCCACGTTTTCATATTCATTCTGGTTACCATTTAGCGATTTTATACAGCTTCAGAAACCTATGTAGGGGATTAAAATAGCAAGGACTCTGGCCATTAATCTTCTGACCTCAATAGACCCTTCCTAATGCAAATAAAATCGTCTAATCACACCCAAAATCAAGGTAGAAATGCGTCTTAGTACTGAAGGAGTTAAGCTTTTTTTCTCTTCCTCCCAAGCTAGTCTTTCTAATATAGTCGCCTCTGTCGTCAGTATTGAAGGAGTTAAGCATTTTTCTCTTCTTTCTAAGCTAGTCTTCCTTATATACTCGCCTCTTTCATGTGCTCGTAAAGGCTTCACAGTTTCACCTTCTCCTTAATCTCCGTATCTTCTAATCTTGGCTCTATTCTGAAAGACTTCCGCGTCACACCTCCATTCCTTCTAAGAGGGTCTCGTTGATGTTGCACGGGTTCTTAAGGATGTTTTTTTACGATTCCAGTGATAGATTAATAGTGTTTCTGCATTATTAACTGGTGAAACACTCCTGCAAACCAAAATAAAGGAAAAATAATGAAAAAGCACACAAACGTAACTATATTTCCTTAACTAAGAAAGCACACACACACACACACACACACACACACACACACACACACACACACACACACACACACACACACACACACACTTTCTTTCCCTCCTTTCCTTGAACGCACTCCCACTCTCTCTCTCTCTCTCTCTCTCTCTCTCTCTCTCTCTCTCTCTCTCTCTCTCTCTCTCTCTCTCTGTCACGCCCATCATCTTACCTGTCACATCCACCTTATACCTGTCACATTCATCCACCTTACCACACACTCTCTCTCTCTCTCTCTCTCTCTCTCTCTCTCTCTCTCTCTCTGTCATTACTCACCCACAGCCGACACACTCACCTGGTATTGCTTCTCTCACTCTCATTCACTCACCTGGCTTGTCGTTTTCACCTGGTTTATTAAGATTCTCACGTCACTCACCTTACTCATTCCAACCTTGTATTGCCATTGTGACTCATTCTCATACACATCTACTACACTCATGTTCACCTGTTTCTTATACACCACCACCACCACCACCACCACCACCAGCAGCAGCGCCACCACCACCGCCACACCGCCCAAGGCTTCCAGTGGTCCAAATGTTACACAATCTTAATCTTCCTGGTGTATAAATAATGCCTAGTGGACACCCCCCCCACACCTTCTCCTCTCCTTACCTCCCCTTCTCTCCTGTAATGGTGGTAGTGGTGGGGGTGGTGGTGGTGGTGGTAGTGGTGTTTATATGTAATGCGCACCTCCTCCTCCTCCTCATCATCATCCTCCTCTTCTTCTTGTGATCCTAGACGAGAAGAAGGAGGAGGGCCCCACCTGGAGGAAGAGGAGGGTCCCACCTGGAGGAGGAGGAGGAGGAGGGGGAGGTGGCAGTACACTCGCTTCTCTCAAGGTCATCCAGTAGTTTTTTTTTAATGTGTCAGCTCCTCGTGTGTGTGTGTGTGTGTGTGTGTGTGACAAAGAATCATTACGTTCTCCGCCATGCACAGACACGCACTTACACGGACAGAGTTGAATGTACGTAAAGGTGCCTTCCTGTGTCCTTATATAGACCTGGAAACAAAACCAAAGCTACCTGGAACACACACACACACACACACACGCAGTCAAAAAATGTTACGACACCAGTTATGAAACACTACTCGAAACATTATGAAACACTGAACGATACACGTGTCACTGCTTCAATTCACACTACGACGTGGCAACTCTTCCTCCATACCTCCTCCTCCTCTTCCTCCTCCTCCTCCTCCTCCTCCTCCAGACAAGTTTAGGTCAACGGCCGCACCCAGGACCCGCTAAGCTACATGGGTGACCTCCCTCTCGTCACTTACAATCTGACATGACCTCATATCATTATGACCTCGTACACCACCACCACCACCACCACCACCACCACCGCTACCAATACTTCTGTGTAGCTGATTGTTTTGTGTTTGGGGGAAGGTGGAGGTGGTAGGGGGTGGTAGAGGGGGGGGGACCGTTTGGGGGTAGAGGGGAGAGGGAAGGAGGTAATAAAGACGTGTGTTTGTGATAGAGTTTGTTAGTTGGTCAGTAAAATCTCTCTCTCTCTCTCTCTCTCTCTCTCTCTCTCTCTCTCTCTGCGTGTTAGAGAAGCAAGTGGAGGGGAAAACGAAAGGAGTAAAGAGGAGGGGAATGGAGGGGATGATGAAGGGAAGGGAGGGGAAGTGTTCGAGGGGAGGGAAAGGAAGGGAGGGAGGGAGGGAATGCGTGATGAGTGTCGCAGGGTGTGTGTGTGTGTGTGTGTGTGTGTGTGTATGTGTGTGCTGGCGCCATGGCACACACATACACACAAACACACACACAGACAGGAAGGGAAGATTGATGAGTTTGTGAGTGGCTGGGGAGGTACAGGCGCCTTATCAGTTACTATTACTACTACTACTACTACTACTACTACTACTACTACTACTACTACTACTACTACTACTACTTCTGCCACTGCTACTGCTTCTACTACTGCCACTACTACTGCTACTACTTCTACTACTACTACTACTACTACTACTACTACTACTACTACTACTACTACTTTTACTAGTACCGGCCATCACCACCACCACCACCAATAAGACATAACCGTAAAACAACAACAACAACAACAATAACAACAATGATAATGATGATAGTAATAAACCCCCTTCTCCTCTCTTCCCCTCTTCCCCTCTTCCCCCAATCTGACCTCTGTTATGACTCCAATAATCTTCTTTTACTGCCTTGCCAACTGTGACCTCAACACCCCACCCCCACTTCCCCTTCCCCTCACCCCTCAGTTCCCTCACCCGACTTCCTCCAGCCTCTCCTCTCTCTCTCTCTCTCTCTCTCTCTCTCTCTCTCTCTCTCTCTCTCTCTCTCTCTCCAATCCTTCCTCTCTATAACATCTTTCTATAGTTCTTCTCTCCTCTCTTCTCTCTTCTTCTTCTTCTCCTTCTTTTTCTTCTTCTTCTCTTCTCTCTCTCTCTCTCTCTCTCTCTCTCTCTCTCTCTCTCTCTCTCTCTCTCTCTCTCTCTCTCTCTTCTGATTTATTCCTCCTCTCTTTCTGTTTCCCCTTTCCTTAATGATTTCATCTCTTCCTCCTCCTCCTCCTCTTCCTCTTCCTCTTCGTTCTCTTCTCCCTCTCCCTATTCCTCTCTTCCTCCTCCCCTTTCTGTTCTTCTCCCTCCCTCTTCATGATTTTCCCCCTTCCTCTTCCTCTTCCTCTTCCTCTTCCTCTTCCTCTTCCTCTCTTCCTCTTCCTTTTGCAGTTTTCTTCCCCTTTGTATTAAGCATTCACCCTGCCTCTCCTTTCTCTCTTCCCCTCTCCTCTTCTCCCCTCCTCTCCTCTTCTCCTCATCTCTTCTCCCTCCTTCATTGCGAACCCCTCTCACCACTTCCCCTCTTCCCCATTCTCCCCAACTTCTGACTTTATCTTCCCCTCTCTCTCTCTCTCTCTCTCTCTCTCTCTCTCTCTCTCTCTCTCTCTCTCTCATTCGTTGCAGATCTTCTCTCCTTCCTTCTCTGTGAATTAGTCTCCTCCTCCTCCTCCTCCTCCTCCTCCTCCTCCTCCTCCTCCTCCTCCTCCTCTTTCATCTTCTTTTCCTCCTCTTTATGTTTCTCTAGTTCATTCTTCTCTATTTTCTTTTCAATCTTCCTTTTTCATTCCTTCAATCCCTTCTATCCTTCCTTCTTTCTCTTATTCCTTCCTTCCTTCCTTCATTCATTCATTCATTCTCTTATTCCTTCATTTCCACTGCGGTCTCATTTCTCTTTTCTCTCTTTCCTCTTTATTCTTATTTTTGCCTCTATGTCAGAGAGAGAGAGAGAGAGAGAGAGAGAGAGAGAGAGAGAGAGAGAGAGAGAGAGAGAGAGAGAGAGAGCATTAATTATTATTGTAACTCTTGAAACTAACAAGAAGGATCCATATTTTTGTAGAGAAGAGGAGGAAGAGGAGGAGGAGGAGGAGGAGGAGGAGGAAGAGGAAGAGGAGGTGGAGGAGGAGGAAGAGGAGGAGGAGATGTCGAAATTCTCCTTAGGGAAACATAGGCTGTTATTAGTGTTGGATGTTTGTTGTTGTTGTTGTTGTTGGTGGTGGTGGTGGTGGTGGTGGTGGTATTGGTGGTATTGGTGGTGGTGGTGGTGGTTGCATGACTGCACTACTACTACTACTACTACTACTTCTTCTTCTTCTTCTTCTTCTTCTTCTTCTTCTTCTTCTTCTTCTTCTTCTTCTTCTTCTTCTTCTTCTTCTTCTTCTACTACTACTACTACTACTACTACTACTACTACTACTACTACTACTACTACTACTACTACTACTACTACTACTACTACTACTACTACTACTACTACTACTACTACCACCACCACCACCACCACCACTACTACCACAAAACACTAAATAAACCAATTAGAGAGAGAGAGAGAGAGAGAGAGAGAGAGAGAGAGAGAGAGAGAGAGAGAGAGATGCACCCCTCTCCTCCCCTCCTCCTCCTGTCCTCCAGAGGTTATATTGACATGGAATCAGTTCATTTAATTAGGGAAACTGAGAGGAAAGGGTGGCCGAGTGTTCCTCATTATGGGTGGCGCCGAGGAGGAGGAGGAGGAGGAGGAGGAAGAAGAAGGAAGGAAGGAGGGAATAAGAGAAAGAAGGAAGGATAGAAGGGATTGGAAGAATGAAAAAAAAGAATGAAGTAGAGAGACATAACGAGGAGGAAAAGAAGATCAAGGAGGAGGAGGAGGAGGAGGAGGAGGAGGAGGAGGAGGAGAAGAAGGAGGAGGAGGACAAGAGGAGGGAGGCAGAAAACAAGGAGGTAGAGAGAGACAAGGATGAGATAAAGAAATGATGAAGAAAAAGAGATGGAAGAGGAAAAGGGGGAAAAGTTGAGGAAGAGGAGAAGGAGTAGGAGGAGGAGGAGGAGGAAGAAGAAGAAGAAGAAGAAGAAGAAGAAGAAGAAGAAGAAGAAGAAGAAGAAGGGAGAGGAAAGGGAGCTAATGAAGAAAGACAAAAACATAATTGTAAACTATTCAGAGAGAGAGAGAGAGAGAGAGAGAGAGAGAGAGAGAGAGAGAGAGAGAGAGAGAGAGAGCAGCAAAAGAAAGATAAATGACGTCAGAAAGAAAGAAAGAAAGAAAGATGATTGAGAAATGAAGAATTGTATGACAGAAACACACACACACACACACACACACACACACACACACACACACACACACACACACACACACACACACACACACACACACCAAAATAAAGTAAAATGGATAAATAGAATAGAAAAACCAGAGAGAGAGAGAGAGAGAGAGAGAGAGAGAGAGAGAGAGAGAGAAGGGTCACAAGAGGTACGTTTTCCACTCTTCCTTCCATTACCCACAAACCCACAAAGAAACTCGCCCATTACATTTTAACGCTCCCTTTCCTTCCTGCTCCTCCTCCTCCTGCTCCTGCTCCTACTCCTGCTCCTGCTGGTGGTACTGGGGCGTGGCGTGGCGTGGCGTGGCGTGGCGGGGCGTTCCGGGGCGTGGCGGGGTTTAGAGGCGAAAATATCAGTAAATTCAAGGTTCTCAGTTCTCCTTAAAAAAAAAAAAATGAAAGATAAATAAAAGAAAATATAGAAGGAAATGAAATGAAAAGGGTGAAGTTTGTGAAAATACTGAAAAATTTAAGGGTTTTCGTTCCTCCTTGAAAAAAAAATAAGATGAATAGAGAAAGAATAAAAAGAAGAGAATTTTCAAAGGGAGTAATGAGTGAAAATACTGAAAAAAATAAAGGGTTCTTAGTTCTCCTTAGAAAATAGAAAAAAATAGAAGGAAAGAAATGAAAAGGGATTAGAGTGAAAATATAGAAAAATTAAAGGTTCACAGTTCTCCTTAAAAAATAAATAAAAAAGAATAGAAGGAAGGAAATGAAAAGAGAGAAAAAAAACGGAAACAAATAAAAATAGAAGAAAAGTAGAGGGAAAAGAAATGAAAAGGAAGAACTGAGTAAAAAATGGAGAAAAATTTTAGGGTTCTCAGTTCTCCTTAGAAAAATAAAGAAAAATACAAGAAAATAGAAGAAGAAAAAGGAAAAGAAGAAAATAGAAGAGTAATTGAAGAAGAAAAAAAAACGGAGTGCTGAATGAAAATACTGAAAAATGAAAGGATTCTCAGTTCTGCTTAAAAGAAAAGAAGAAAACATTGAAAAAAAATGAATAAGAAAAAGGAAAGAATAGGAAAGTACAAGAAAAATTGAAGAAAGAAAAAAAGAAGAAAAGAAAAAAAAGAAAAAGAAAAGAAGAAAAAACTAGAAAAAAAAAAGACTGAAAAAAATAATGAGTTCTTAATTCTCCTTAAAAAAAAGAAAATGGGAAGAAAAAAAGAAAACGAGGAACTGAACCCAAAAACAAATAAATAAACAATAATAAAAGCTTCTCAATAAAAAAAAAACAAGAAAAATGCAAAAAAAAAAAAAAAAAAAAAGAAATTATGAAAACTAAAATACAAAGGTTCTAGAGTCAGTTCCTTAATTACAGGTATAGAGGGAGTGTACAGGTGGTGGTGGTGGTGGTGGTGGTGGTGGTGGTGGTGGGCAGGTGACACGTGGAGGGCTTAATTGGTGATA
>NC_059281.1:15352401-15354901 GCF_017591435.1 Portunus trituberculatus
GACACGTAAAAACAAATAACGACAGGAATTTAGGACGCGTAATAGAAAGTAACGGTGTTTTTTAGCAAGTATAGGAGGAGGATGAAGAAACCTAACGGCTAGTAATGATGTTTTTAGCCACTGTAAGAGAAAATGAGGAATGTGTTAGTAATTAATGGTGTTTTTTTACTAAGTTTAGAAGGAAATTAAGATACATAAAGTGAAATAATGACTGTAAGGAAAGTTAACACACGTGAAAACAAGTCATTAGATTCTTAGTAGGAAATTAAAACATAAAAAAAAACAAGTGGTGAGGTTTTTAGTAATTGTAATTAGAAAGAAGATGATTAGAACGATGCTTAATGATAATGGTGATGATGGTCGTTGTGATGATGATGATGGTAGTGATGATAATTGCTCTTGTTTGAAATGTATCCATATACTTAACCCCTTCAGAACCAAGACGCATTTTCATATTCATTCTGCTTACTATTTGGTGATTCTATACAGCTTCAGAAACTTATGTGGGGGATTAAAATGGTGAAGACTCTGGCCATTATTCTTCTGACCTCCATAAACCCTTCCTAATGTAAATAAAATGGTCTAATAATACAAAAAAAAACCTTATGGTAAAAATGTGTCCCAGTACTGATAAAAATGTGTCCCAGTACTGAAGAGATTAACCTTCCTTTTCTTCGTTACTCATTTGCAGCGCAGAGAGAGAGATTTTATATAAAAAAATCTTACCTTGTCTGAATCCCCAAGATAAAAAGAAGAAGAAGGAGGAGGAGGAGGAGGAGGAGAAAAAAAAGTAGCCAGCACAAACCAGATCCTTGTTTATTTATGCATTCATTCATATATTCACTTGAACTTCTTGAATATATACAAACTGGGAATCGTTATAATGATATTTTCTTCCTTTTTTTTGCGGAGGAGACAGTGGCTGGCAAGGTCGGAAGGAAAAAAGATGAATAGATGCAAATAGATAGATAAAAATGTGTACGTAGAAAATGATATTAGTAATGCATATATAACTAAAAGAAATAAATGAATAGATAGATACACATGACAGGCACCAGTGTTACCGTGGCCAGGGTGCAGAACCAGATAGATAGACAGATAGATAGATAGATAGACAGATAGATAGATAGATAGATAGATAGATAGATAGGCAGTTTATTGACCACACATAACAGGCACCAGTGTTAACGTGGCCAGGATGCAAAGCCAGATAGATAGATAAATAGAAAGATAGATGGATAGATAGATAGATAGATAAACAGATAGATAAATAGATAAATAGATAGGCAGTTTATTGTCCACACATAACAGGCACCAGTGTTACGTGGCCAGGGTGCAGAACCAGATAGATAGACAGATAAATAAATAGATAGATAGATAGACAGATAGATAGACAGATAAATAGATAGATAAATAGATAGACAGTTTATTGATCACACATAACAGGCACTAGTGTTACGTGGCCAGGGTGCAGAACCAGATAGATAGACAGATAGATAGACAGAGAGATAGATAGATAAATAGATAGACAGTGTATTGACCACACATGACAGGCAGTAGTGTTACGTGGACAGGGTGCTAAACCGGATCAAGCAGCCTCAGATGTACAGTAGATCAATGTCTGAACCGTTTGGAAAGGTTAGAAAAGGTCCCAAGAAGCGGGTGCAGGAACATGACGGTGGTAGTGGTGGTGGTGGTGACCTTCAAATCTTAGCAACAAAGGTTATAATAGCGGTAACATGTGTTGAGTTCATCGGAGCTGCATTCCAGACTCATTATAACGTGCTAGTTGACTCTCACTCCGTCAATCTTGTGCATTTGTCTTCTACTCGTATTTTGGTCATTCTTGTTTGATCTATCTTGTCAGTTTGTCTCTATCCTGTTTTTGTTTTTGTTTTTCCTTGGAGCAATGTTTTTGTTCTCATAAGGTGTTCATTTGCTTATAATTCATCAAGTTTCTTTTTTTTTTTTTTTTTTTTTTTTTTTTTTTTACATGTTTTTAGTCATACCTTCTTCTTCTTCTCCTTCCTCTTCTTCTTCTCCTTTCCTTTTCCTTCTTCTTCTTCTCCTCTCCTCCTCCTTTTTTTTTTCTTCTTCTTTTCTTCTTCTTCTTCTTCTTCTTCTTCTTCTTCTTCTTCTTCTTCTTCTTCTTCTTCTTCCTTCCTTCTTCTTCTCCTTTTCCTTTTCCTTCTCCTTCTTCTCTCCTCCTCCTCCTCCTCTACTTCTTCTTCTTCTTCTTCTTTCATTCCTCCTTTTATGTAGAACGGTAATTTTCCTAGCATCCATTCATCACCACCACCACCACCACCACCAACCACCACCAGAAGTACTCCATGACTCGAAACAGAAGCACTCACCATCACCACCATTATCATCACCCCATTAGCACCACCAGCAAGAAACATCACCTGTAACATTTCACTAACACCATTATTGTCTTGTCTTGAAGCTAATAATGGAGGCGATAACAGCAATTCACTCTTAGGCTTCTCTTTCAAGG
>NC_059281.1:15359901-15414901 GCF_017591435.1 Portunus trituberculatus
TCACCACACCACCACACCATCGCCACACCATCACACCATCACACCTACCACCTTTACTACCGCCATCCCGTCACCTGGTCTTCATTAACACACCCACCTGTCACCAGCCTTAATTTTATCATCTGTAACCTTCACTCGTTGTTGTCCAGGCCATCACGTGACAAGAAGCCTAAATATTTTACAACCTCCTTCCCTCGCTGGTCTTATCGCGCTCCGCAAACAAGGTAGGGTCTCTCGAGGTCTTCCTTATCAGTGCGATGTGTGGTGGTGGTGGGTGGGTGGTGGTGGTGTGGTGGTGGTGGTGGTAAAAGAAATTCACGCCTGGCCCCCCATTCTCTCTCTCTCTCTCTCTCTCTCTCTCTCTCTCTCTCTCTCTCTCTCTCTCTCTGACTCACCTGTACGTGTGGCCTTGGTTAATGAGCGCCACCTCCCACCTGTGTCCTCCCACTCCCCTCCTCCTTTCGTCCCCTCTCGCCCCCTCCTCCTCTCGCCCCATCTCTCTTCCCCCTCCTTCCGTCCCCCTTCTGCCGTCTCCCTCCTCCCGTCCAGAACCTACCTTAACTCACCCCCATTCTCCTCCTGCGCTCTCCGTCTGTCGTTTGTTTGCATCCCTGGGGCCCTCCTCCCTTCCTGCCTCTTGTCCTCTTGTCCTCTTGCTCTCTTGTCTGTTCACTTGTCACTCCATCTCTTCATCTTTCATTGTTCTCAAGCCTCAGTTTTTTTTTTCTCTCTTTTTTTCCTCCTTGTTTTTATCTTCTGTTTTTTTTTTTTTTTATCTTGTTTCTTTCCTACCTGTGTTCCTTTACCTGATTGCTTTCTCTCTCTCTCTCTCTCTCTCTCTCTCTCTGGTTCGCTTTTACTTGTTTTGCCGTCTACCTGTATTTCCTTAATTCTCACCTGTGCTTCGTGTCTCTTATTTGTGTTTCTTTCCCTTTTACCTTTCTTCCTTCACCTGTTTGCTCTCTCTTTCTACCCTAGCAAGTTTGTTTTTTTCACAGCTTACTTTGTCTCGCTACCTGTGTATTAATTTTCTTTCACTCTGGTTCTTCCGTGTCTCTTTCATCGACGCCATCATCATCGTTGTCATCTCGTGTGCTTCTGATGGCGGTGGTGGTGGTGGTGGTGGTGGTGGTGGTGTTCCCCGTGTCATTTCATTACTAGTATCAAAAGTGACAGCTGTGAGATTTCTGATATCATCTTTATGTTTACTAATTTCCTGTCTCTTTTCCTCTTTCTCCTCCTTCTCCTCCTTCTTGTCCTCCTCCTCCTCCTCTTCTTCCTCCTCCTCCTCCTCTCTCCTCCAGTTTTCTCCTCCCCTCGTCTGTAAGTTACAATGAAATGAGTACAATCAGATCACTTAATTCTCCTTAGCAACTCCTCTCTCTCTCTCTCTCTCTCTCTCTCTCTCTCTCTCTCTCTCTCTCTCTCTCCTCACACTATCGTACCTGGTCTCTCTATCTCCCTATTCTATCTGTGAACCTTCCCTTTATCTCCCCTGCTCTCTACATCTTCACGCACCATATAACTAGTAAGCCGATTTTCACAACACAATCTGGTTTCTCTATCTTCCTGTTGTACTGTTGTCTTATCTCTCTTCACTCCCCACCTTCAGTTTATCTTCCTATTCTTCTTCCTCATCGTTTATCTGGTTTCTCTGTTTCCCTATTCTGTTAATCTTCCCTCGGTTCTTCTATCTCCTTATTCTAATGTTCTTATCTGTCTTTCTTCATTCTCCACCTTCACCATCTTATCATGTTCTTCTTCCTCGTCTTTTACTTGGTTTCTCTGTCTCTCTGTTCTGTTAATCTTTCCTTACCTGTGATTTTTGTAGTGACTTGTTCTCCTCACCAGACCTTACCTGTTCCCTCACCTGCCTTGCTCTACCTGTTGATCTTTTTCCCACCTATCACTGTCTCACTTACTTGTTTTCACCTGATTCTGTCTTCGCCCCCCACCTCTCTCTCTCTCTCTCTCTCTCTCTCTCTCTCTCTCTCGTCTCTCTCTCTCTCTCTCTCTCTCTCTCTCTCTCTCTCTCTCTCTCTCTCTCTCTCTCTCTCTCTCTCTCTCTCTCTCTCTCTCTCTCTCTCTCTCTCTCTCCCTGCCAGCTCTGGAGTGAGAAGTCTGTGATCTCCTCATCTCTTGTCATAACGCCTTCTTCTTCTTTTTCTTCTTCCACCTCCTCCTCCTCCTCCTCCTCCTCCTCCTCCTCCTCCTCCTCCTCCTCCTTTTTCCTTAATTTCAGATAAGGAAAACTGCATTTAATTTTTCATGCTTTTCATTTCAAGTTCCTCCTTTTGATCTATGATTCTCTAAGATACACCTGCAGTGGTAGTGTAGTCACACAAACACACACACAGACAGACAGACACACAGACACACAGACAGACAGACAGACAGACAGCTTCGTTAGACCCAGTAGGGATTTTGCTGGCTGTTCTTTTCTTTGTGTTCCTGTGTGTTTTTCTTCTTCTTCCTCCTCCTCCTCCTCCCCCTCCTCTTGCCTTGCTCCTCCTCATCCTCGTCGTCGTCTTATTTGTCTTTTTCTTTTTCTTTTTTGTCATCTTATTTTTTTCTTCATAATATCCTCCTCATAATATCCTTCTTCTTTTGTATTTTCTGTGTGTGTGTGTGTGTGTGTGTGTCTCCTCTCCTAAGCCTTAGCAGCGCAAGGTCAGCGAGATGGGGGATGAAAGAGAGAGAGAGAGAGAGAGAGAGAGAGAGAGAGAGAGAGAGAGAGAGCAACGGAGTATAAACACTGAAGTCAGCTGGGAGGGACGGCAGGCACCAGACTGGCGTGTGTGTGTGTGTGTGTGTGTGTGTGTGTGAGTTCCCCCCCCTTACTTCTCTAACTTCTTGTCTTCCTCCTCCTCCTCCTCCTCCTCCTCCTCCTCCTCCGACCTTGACCAAGAATCTTAGGGAAGCTGAAGAATGCACCACCACCACCACCACCACCACCACCACCACCACCACGTCTTTTTTGACTCTCTTTGACAATCTCTGTGTAAAAATGAAAGTAGGAGAAATAGGAAGGAAAAAAGATGAAATAATAACGTGGTGGTGGTGGTGTTGGCGGTGGTGGTGTTGGCGGTGGTGGTGGTGGTGGTGGTGGTGATGATAGTGATGGTGGTGGTGAAAGTGTAATGAGTAGTACTGTTATTTTTGGGTTGTAGTGGTGATGTGGTGTTGATAGTGACAGGAATGGTGTAGTGTTGGTGTAGACTGGATATGTTATAGTGTCAATGGTGGTGATGCGCGTGGTGGTGACTGGTGTAGGAGTGATATGTGACTATAGTGAGTGTTGAGAATAGTGAAATATATAAAGTAGGCATGGTGAAAGTAGTAATGGTGATGCTGGTAGTAATAGTAATAGTAATAATGGCGATGGTGGTGGTGGTGGTGGTAGTGGTGGTTCCAGACAAGAGAGAGAGAGAGAGAGAGAGAGTGTGTGTGTGTGTGTGTGTGTGTGTGTGTGGTGATGGCATTATGATCTACTTGCAATTCACACTTATACCACTTAATACTTGGAGGGTTGCCAGGGAAGGGCCGTGGGAAGATCACGATATCCACTAGGAACGGTGGTGGTGATGGTGGTGGTGATGGTGATGACGATGGTATACTCTGGTTGTTCGATTGATAAAAGAAGAATATTTAAGTGGTGATAATGGTGGTGTGTAGATAGTAATGGTGATGAAAATGGTGACGAATCAGGATATGGTGAACAAGAGGGACGATGATGGTGATGATAATGGTGATGATAACGAATTTTCTTTACCTATATTTCACAAGGAAGAAAAATATATGCATTGGTGATGATAGTGAAGTGTTTTGGTGATAGTGGTGATGAGGTGGTGAGGAAGAAGGAAGAAGAAAAAAAGAGGAAGAGGAGAAGTGAAGAGAGGTACAGAAGATAAAGTAGAGTAATGGTGAACATGGTGATGACTGAAGAGATATCATCACCATCAACACCACGATTACTCTTACATAATATCTTTTCTCCCCCTTTTTTCTCATTTTTATCTATTTCCTTCCTTCCTCCTCCTCCTCCTCCTCCTCCTCCTCCTCCTCCTCCTCCTCCTCCTCCTCCTCCTCCTTCTTGAAATGATAATAGTGTATAGGTGGTGGTGGAGGTGGTGGTGGTGGTGGTGGTGTTAGTAGTGGTGGTGGTGGTGGTGGAGTTCAAGGTCGTATTTATGTCGTTCACCACAACAGAGCCAAGTCGAGGAAGCTCCACATCACTTATTGTGTGTGTGTGTGTGTGTGTGTGTGTGTGTGTGTGTGTGTGGAACCACTACGTACATCCCTCTACCGCATACCACCACACTGCCACACACACACACACACACACACACACACACACACACACACACACACACACACACACACACACACACACACACACACACACACACACACACACACACACACACACACGTACACACTAATGTCATTCGCTTCTTCTTCTGCATTCTCCACTACATTGCTGCAAATTTCTCTCTCTCTCTCTCTCTCTCTCTCTCTCTCTCTCTCTCTCTCTCTCTCTCTCTCTCTCTCTCTCTCTCTCTCTCTCTGATATGTCGTGTCTTGTATCTTTTTTCATCTCATCACTCAGTTTACCACACACACACACACACACACGCCCGGTAGCTCAGTGGTTAGAGCGCTGACTTCACAAGCCAGAGGACCGGGGTTCGATTCCCCGGCCGGGTGGAGATATTTGGGTGTGTCTCCTTTCACGTGTAGCCCCTGTTTACCTAGCAGTGAATAGGTACGGGATGTAAATCGAGGAGTTGTGACCTTGTTGTCCCGGTGTGTGGTGTGTGCCTGGTCTCAGGCCTATCCGAAGATCGGAAATAATGAGCTCTGAGCTCGTTCCGTAGGATAACGTCTGGCTGTCTCGTCAGAGACTGCAGCAGATCAAACAATGAAACACACACCACCGCGTAGTGTAGTGGTTAGCACGTTCGACTCACAATCGAGAGGCCTGGGTTCGAGTCCCGGTGCGGCGAGGCAAATGGGCAAGCCTCTTAATGTGTGGGGTGTGTTCACCTAGCAGTAAATAGGTACGGGATGTAACTCGAGGGGTTGTGGCCTCGCTTTCCTGGTGTGTGGAGTGTGTTGTGGTCTCAGTCCTACCCGAAGATCGGTCTATGAGCTCTGAGCTCGCTCCGTAATTGGGAAGACTGGCTGGGTGACCAGCAGACGACCGAAGAGGTGAATCACACACACAAACACACGGTAGCTTCATCCTTCCTCCCTGTCAACCCTTTACATAATCCACCACCACCACCACCACCACCGTCATAGTGAAGTACCAAGAAAAAAATTGTACTCTCTCTCTCTCTCTCTCTCTTCTTTATTATTGTTGTTGTCGGTGGTAATGGTGGTGGTGGTGGTGGTGGTGGTGGTGGTGAAGAGCTATTATCATCACCCCTATCATCAATTTCATCTCTACAATTATTCTTATTCCTCTGTATTTTTCCCTCTTTTTCCTCCTCCTCCTCCTCCTCCTCCTCCTTATCAACATCATCAACATTGATAGAAGTAAGAAAAATTGCTCTATTTTCTCTAATTTCTCCACTCCTCTCTCTCTCTCTCTCTCTCTCTCTCTCTCTCTCTCTCTCTCTCTCTCTCTCTCTCTCTCTCTCTCTCTCTTGCTGCAGTGAGATGGAATGGAGTAAAAGGAGGAGGAGGAGGAGGAGGAGGAGGAGGAGGAGGAGGAGGAGGAGGAGGAAAGTCTGCGGATGGTGAGGAGAGGAAATTTACCTCCACACTTTGTCTCCCTTGAGGAGTATCACGTGGAGAGAGAGAGAGAGAGAGAGAGAGAGAGAGAGAGAGAGAGAGAGAGAGAGAGAGAGGTGTATTGCAGCACTCAGCACTTCCTGGACACTTGTAGGGGTGCTAGAATGGCTCTCTCTCTCTCTCTCTCTCTCTCTCTCTCTCTCTCTCTCTCTCTCTCTCTTCTAAGAACTCGTCGTGACTCTCTCTCTCTCTCTCTCTCTCTCTCTCTCTCTCTCTCTCTCTCTCTCTCTCTCTCTCTCTCTCTCTCTCTCTCTCTCTCTCTCTCTCTCTTCTCCTCTCTCCCTCTCCCTCTTTATTACCCACGACTTCCTACTACAGTTTCCTCTCCCTTTACTCTCCCTTCTCTCCCTCCCTCACTCCCTACCCGCCCCCTTCCCAAGATACGGCCTGGAATCGTGTATCAAATTTCTTTCTATGAGACACACACCAGAGGAACGATTATAGAGATGATGTCTGGCAAGGGAGCGGTGGTTTGTGTGGGTCTATAACGCTACTGGGCTCTGGGTGGGTGTTGACGCTAGCTGGTTGGGTGTAGTGGTGTGTTTTGGGGGTATTGTAACCTAGACTAACCTAACTTAACTTAATCTAACTTAATCTGAGGAGTGTGTTTGGATGTATTTGCGTGTGTTTTGGTGTGTTTTGGGTGTTTTGGGTGGAAGTTGTAGTGTTTATGTGTGTGTGGATAGGTGGGTAGGTCAGTGGATGGGTATGGAAGGGAGTGTGGATGTGACTGGTGCTGGTTTTGTTCTTATTTGCATGTAGTTTGTGTTCGTCTGTGTTCGTTTGTGTTCGTGTGTTCTTCCTTTGGGTTCCCTTGTGCCGCGCGGGACATTGATACATAATATAAGTGGAGGCCGTATTCCCAGAACTAACCACTTCTTCCACACTGGGTTTCCTTCGTGTCTTCCTTCCTTCCTTCCTTCCTTCCTTCCTTCCTTCCTTCCTTCCTTCCTTCTTTCCTTCCTTTATTAATTTATTTCTTTTTATATTGACTTTTTCTCTTTTTCTTTCTTTCCTCTTTTTTTCGATCCTTTATTGATTCTTTCTTCCTCCTTTTCTCTTTCCCTTCCTTCCTTTCGTCCTTCATTCTTTCCTTTTTTCTTCCCTTATTTTTTTTCCCTCCCTCTGTTTTTATTCCTTCCTTCCTTCCTTCCTTTTTTTCTCATGCTGCGTCACACACACACACACACACACACACACACACACACACACACACACACACACACACACACACACACACACACACACACACACGTCGTCTTCCTTAGGTCAACAAAAATAAAGCTTCCCTCCACACGTGACCTGTGACGTAAGGGCGTGAATGTGTAGGTCATCTCAAGGTTTCAAGGTCACCTGTACTTTGTAGGTTACGGTCACCATACATAAGTCACGTTAGCAAGACACGTAAGTCACAACACAGCAGCAAGTGACAATAACAGGGCACAGCAGGAGGTCACAAAGTCTCTACCTATACTGGTGACCTATAGTTTAAAGTAAGTCGCAATAAAAGGTCATAATAAGTCACACTCTCTACCCATAATTCAAAGTAGGTCACAGTGATAGGTCTCGCTAACGTTGCCCATTCAGGTTTCATTTCTCCCAGATAGGTTGCAGTCCTCCAGGAAGTCATGCCAGCAGGTTGTCAGTCACTTACACTCCTCAGACCACACCACTCAGCTCCTCACACGCAGGCCGCTTTCCGTAGGTCGCTCTGACAATGCTCCTCTCTGCAGGTCGCGCCAGCACCACCACCACCATCACTGCCACCACACCTTGTTGGCCCAAAGTAAATAAACCGTGTCCCCGTGAACTAAATTACAGACCGAACCTTCGTTTTTATTTGCTGTTCTGTGTATTTGTGTTTAGAAGACTGGATGATAGTAAAGATAGAGAAGGAAAGTGTAATTGTCGTTTCATATCAAAAAGACATGACAGATTTTTTTTTTCCAGGCCACACTAAGCAGGTCATACACTTTGCAGGCCACACCACGAACCTACACTCTCCCGCAGGTCATAATAACTCACCGCACACTTAAAGTCTGGCCACACTAGCAGGACACATCAGCAGGCCACAACAGTAGGCCACACTCCCTCCCCCTGGCCCAGTCAGTCCCCGCAGGCCACAATGACAGGCCGCGACTTTATCAAGGAAAAACAACAAACCTACCTCAAGGCGATGAGAGAGAGAGAGAGAGAGAGAGAGAGAGAGAGAGAGAGAGAGAGAGAGAGAGAGAGAGAGAGAGACGTATTGATTGCTTCAGGACATATTTACCTCTTTCTTCTTCTCCTCCTTCTTCTTCTTCTCCTCCTCCTTTTCTTCTCCTCCTTCTCTCTCCCTACCTGTTCCTTAATTTGATGTAATATTAGACAAGTAGTGAAAAAAAGGAAGGAAGGCAACGACTTTACCCTTGTGTGTGTGTGTGTGTGTGTGTGTGTGTGTGTGTGTGTGTGTGTGTGTGTGTGTGTGTGTGTGTGTGTGTGTGTGTGTGTGTGTGGCCAGGTAGGTAATCGATCGAAGGCTTCACTAATTACCGAGAATGCAGGTGATTATCCTTGTGATTTCCTCTCTTTAATGAAAGCGTAACAAGTGTGCAGGAGGAGGAGGAGGAGGAAGAGGAGACGGTAAGCATGCATGTGGCTAAATGTTCGTGCGTGTTAGAGAGAGAGAGAGAGAGAGAGAGAGAGAGAGAGAGAGAGAGAGAGAGAGAGAGAGAGAGAGTAGTTAATATGCAGTATGCTTTAAATGAGACAATTATGTGTGATGAGAAAAATAATGACGACACGCAGAGAGAGAGAGAGAGAGAGAGAGAGAGAGAGAGAGAGAGAGAGAGAAATGAATAACACGAGAACAGGTGAGGAGAACAGGTGTGAATTGAACAGGTAAAGCAATAGCGGAGTCTTACCTTTTGCTCTCTCTACGATGGACAGTAAGAGGTGATAGAGCAGCGGCGGCGGCGGTGGTGGTGGTGATGGTGGTGGTGGTGGAGGAGGAGGGAGGGAGACAGGTAGAAAGAAAGGGTCGGTTGGTGGGGGGAGGGATGAAAACCTAGCCTCGTGTTGTGTTGGTCTTTGTTGCTCATTCAGTAGACACGACATGGCTGGAAGTGTGTGTGTGTGTGTGTGTGTGTGTGTGTGTGTGTGTGTGTGTGTGTGTGTGGCGTGCAAGAGTGTAAAGTGAAGAAGGAGGGATGGAGGGATGGTGCATGCAAGAGAGAGGGAGAGGGAGAGGGAGAGGGGGGGCGCCTGATACTGGTACCCGCTTTGTGTTTGCATGTGAGTTTCGTTGTTTCCAGTTTTCTATGGACTATTTCTAGGGTGCACTATTTATACTTTCAACTCGCCTATCTTTACCTCCTCTCGGCCTTCACAGCCACAACCTCCTAACAAGCTCACCCGACGTGCAAGATTTTATACGAATCAACGCGAGGAAAGGAGAGAAAAAGATTTATTCATATAAAAAAGAAAACTCGTGATATTTTGGTCTAATTTCAGATATATTTGCATGTCACTATTTTTCATCGTGTTTTTCAGAGTAATTTTTGTAATCGAGTGCTGGGATTTTGTTTTAACTTCGCGTATTTTTAGTGACAGCGCCCCCCCCCCCTTTGGTTCAGCCACGGTGATTACCATAACAGCGGCGTTCTGTCGGCCAAACACGCCATAAACCTCACGGAACCTTCAGGAGAGGGACTTGCATTTCGTCATCTCATTCTGTCCTCGCTGCCGACACCTCCGTCCAGTCCATTTCACTAACACAAGACTTAAACCGTACCTTCAGTCTTTCAGTCTTTCCAATGGTTAACTTTTGAGCTCCCGGCAAATAGATGGGCTTTTTTTTTCGTTTTATGTTGCCCTTGGCCATCTTTCCCGTCTTACATGAAAAAAAAAAAAAATGGCCGTTAATGTGTTTCCTCCTTCCTGGCGGGAGATGAACAGTGTCGTTATATCAAAACACTACTGAAATGTAAACTGAACATCTATTTTTATATTATTAGGCTGTTGTAGTTATCGTTGTGGGAGATTTGAGTTTTCTTCTCTTGTTTTGTTCTCTCGGTTTGACTCCTTAGAACGCTAATGAAAGTAATAGATAAGAAGAACTCAAACAAGGAGGTGTTAACGCGTCTCTGTCTATACATGGACATATTAACCTGTGCCTTGTTTCCGGGTTAGTTCAGAGGTTTGCGTTAATATTTGGGACACGTGAAACCTGTAGTACTAAGACTCGTATTCTCAAACTTTTCTGTGTTTCACCTTCACTATTTCAAATAGGCTTTATTTAAATCTACACCAATTTTTAAGGTGTTTTTACGGTTCTAGAGGCAGCATGACAATATTTCTACATTATTAACTGGAGAAACACTCTTGAAAGCGCCGCTAACCATCTTAGTGGCCTTAGAAAATAGTCATGATGAGAGAGCAAAGCGTTTCTGACTGAATACGAACCTAAGTCTTACGAACGCACTCCGCTCATCCCTTCATTGCTTTCTTTGCACCTGTCCAAGTACACGTGTGACAGTGCGAGTTTGTTGTGATTCCCTTCTTGCGCATTGTCTCACGCAAAATGAAGAAGAAAAGGAATCACAACAAACTCGCACTGTCACACGTACTAACTTAAGATTGGGAACAAGTAGGTGGTGTATAATGTGAATCCTTCATGTACGTCTCTATGATTTACTCCTTACTTGTTCCTTGTCTCACGCCGCGATGAAGGAAGAAGGCCTGTAACGTTCTGACTTAAGATTGAGAAGAAGATAAAGAGGAGAGACAGTGTGCAATGGAAGGATTTCACGTGGTTATATTTGACTTCTTAACTGTTCCTTGCCTCACCCCGCGATAAAGAGAGAAATAAAGTTTGTAACAGTACTGACTTAAGATTGGGAACAAGTGGATAAGGAGGAGAGATAGTGAGGTATAATGGAACTACTTCACGTGTGTATAATTTGCTCCTTTCCTGTTCTTTGCCTCACGCTGAAGGAATCAATAAAGTCTGTAACTGAATTAATTTGAGATTGAGAACAAATAGGTAAGAAGGAAAAATTGTGTATAATGGAACAACTTCACATGGTTATATTTCACTATCTACCTGTTCTTGACGTCACTGCGCCACTGAAGGAAGAGATCAAGCCTATAACTGAACTAAATTGCAAATGGAAACATATAGATAAGGAGAAAAAAAGCAATGACATATGATAAGACGTTTACGTGTTTCTGTACATCCCACATATGACTCCTCACCTGCTCCGTGCCTCACTCCATCAGTAAAGGAAGAAAAACTTATAATCTGTAGCTGAACTGGTGATTGAGAAGAACGAGATAAGGAGAAAAACAGTGATGGATGATGGAACGCCTACACGTGTTTGTAGTCGGCGTGGCTGGTGCGGGTGAGCGAACCGTGACTCACAGGTATATATGTACCCAGGAAGTTCCCAGGTGTGCACTTGTAAGGGTTTCTTGGCACCACAGCGGTACGGTACACTCCCTCGCCACTCTGCTGCTGGGAAGGGTGTGAATGCACGAGAGAGAGAGAGAGAGAGAGAGAGAGAGAGAGAGAGAGAGAACACCCCCAAGACTTTACTGTAACCTGATAAATTAACACCATAATAGACTCGAGCTGTAACACACACACACACACACACACACACACACACACACACACACACACACACACACACACACACACACACACACACACACACACACACACACACACACACACACACGAGGCAGGCGGAAGAATGAAGCCTGTCAGTCACTTTGGTATTCAATAATTCTGAGATGCAGGTGAAAATGTAGCAAACTTGACTTCCATACAAACGCGAGGCCTTTCTTATCTCCGTGACGCCTGTTGGACCGGGGCGGGATAGGACGGGGCGGGACTGGGCGGGGAGAGGCGGAGAGGAGGCACGGTCGGGTTATATCGGGTAATATCGGGTGGTATCAGCGCAGCGAGATAGCATCCAGAAGGTTAATATCGGCAGTTATCGGCAATGCCAGTCAGCCTTTCGTATGTGACGCCTGGCGGAGCAGCGCGGAAATTAGGTTATTACGGCCAGGTGCAGTAAGTGAACCGTGGCTGGATGGAACCGTAGAGTGTGGCGGACGAGGTGGTGAGTGGTGACGAGACTGGGAGGTGGCAGTGGTGGTGGTGGTGGTGGTGGTGGGAATTGTGTATTGTTGTGTGGTGATGAATTGTTGACTTCGTGTGGCTGGGGACTGTTGGTGTGGCTGGTTGGGTGCTGTGGTGGTGTGTGGTGAGGTGGTCTGTGGTGGTGTGTGGTGGGAGTCTGTGGTGGTAATGGTGGTGGGGACTGTGCAGTGTGTGGTGATGAATTGTTGATTTCGTGTGGCTGGGGACTGTTGGTGTGGCTGGTGGGGGCTGTGGTGGTGTGTGGTGAGGAATCTGCTTGCGAAGTTACTGGATTCCCTGGTGGTTGCTTGGTGGTGGCTGCCTGATAGCTGCTGGGGCTGTGGAGAGGAGTCTGAATCTGGGGACTGGGAGGGACTATATCTGATGTCTGGCGGGGACTGTCTGGTGGCTGGAGGGGACTGGCTAATGGGAGATTGTAAGTGATGGCTGCTAGGGTAGGATGTCTATGACTTGGATAGACTCAATGTAATGGCTGGCAGGATCTATGTGATGGCTGTAGGGGCTGTCTGGAGGCTGGTTGGGGCTGCATCTGTTGTCTGGTGAGGGCTGAAGGGTTGTTGGTGGCTTCAGTGTTCCATGGGCGTTCTCTGCCTCTGTGGTGTGGTCCCTGCAGGTGGGGAGGGCGAGGCAGCACCGCCACCTGCAGCAGTGTCCCGCAAAGTTCCCTCGAGGCTAAAAATAACCCACAGCATCGCGGGCGCCAAGGTTTGCGGGAGAGGGACGCTGCTCACTGGACGCTCCACATCTCTTCGTGTATTGATCCACACCGCGCCGCCTCGCCGCCATTTGCACTTTCCGCGGGTTTTTCAGGAAATGCGCCAAGAACGACTGGAATCGGAGACAGGATATGGGTATGGGCGACACCTTGGGGTGGCGGAGATGGGACTTGAAAAGGGAATGGGCGGCTGTAGGGAAAGACAGCTGGGACGGAGACAGTGGCGGCTGCGGCGGCGGCGGAGGCGGCGGCTGTGTCTGACCGCCCACATTATAGGGAAGGTGTTGTTGTTACTCTGGGTTCAGAATGGCATGCATGGAGAGCCAGGCGGCCCCGGCGTGCTTCCCTTAGTAGGCTGTCTCGACGAGGCGAGGCTGAGGAGAGGAAGGTCTGACTCAAAGTTAATTGCGCATGTTCCTGATGACGTCACGATGATTATGAATGGGTCCAGCAGGGTATTGCCAGGCAGGGCGGCGACCCTTCCCTCCCTCATTTCTGAGTGCACGCTACTGTTCTCGGCGGCTCTGTGTCTGACACAACATTGATGATGACGCCAGATTGATGAAGCGTTCATGGGCATCGGGTGACGGCGTGTACTTAGAAGGTAGCTAAGCAGGGGTGTGCCCCTTGTGCTGGCAACACTGGCAGTGACGTGCAAGATGACAGTTGCTGGATCAGCTGACGGACGGCGGTGCCGCCTAGCTCAGCGGGGGACAGCCAGTGCACCAGCCTCTTCCCTCACGGCGGCGTCCCTGCCGTGTCCCAGCAGCGGCCAACTGCGGGGCAGCACGGCCGTGTCACGGTGCACGCGGTGACGGCGGCGTCCAGGGGCTGCCAGCTGAGCATCTCACCGCCAGATGCTAAGATGAGCCGCGCTCCAGGCTAGGCCGCCCACCATGGCCGCCCGGCGCTCCCTCGCCGCCCTCACTCACAAAGGTAGTCACCCTTGCCGCCGCGTGTGTCCCTCGACAGCTGGTGTGGGAGTGCCCGGTCCTCGCAGGAACCACACGCTCTAATTAGACCCTGAGTTAAAAAGGCCGCAGGGCAGCTGGACGCGATGAGAGGCCAGCGACGAGAGAGATATTCTAGGGTGGTATTAGTGGTGGTGGTGGTGGTGGCGGCGGCGGACTGATTGTTTTAAACATAGAAAGAGTCGGTGGTAGCGCGGTCATGCAATCACCACTGCCACTGACAAGATACTTGGTGCGACCACTCGCAGGTAGCCAGGCCAGCGAGCTGGGCGAGTGATGCTTCCCTGTGGATTGCGGCCTCCATGGCGGGCTGTGTGAGTGTACTATACTGTGCAACACCTCGCTCAGGCACACACAATGACAGGAGTAGAATGAGGTGGTGCACAGCGCTGGGTTGAGAGAGTGAGCCTTGGAGAAATGTGGATGGCGTGTGTCAGGCGTCCAGGTCTCTATGTGTAGTGTTGCGAGGGTGTTTCTTTGTTTTGATAGGGTTAGCTACTCTCTCTCTCTCTCTCTCTCTCTCTCTCTCTCTCTCTCTCTCTCTCTCTCTCTCTCTCTACGTCATGGGTAGCGCGCTGGCCCGGGCCGTGGGGAGGGAGGTGTTGGGAGCAGGCGTGACGGGAGGGAGGGAGGGCTCCGCTATAGAATGTTTAGAATGTTTCCGTGGTATGTGTTGCTCGTATGTTGAATGTATTGAATGATGTGCAATAGATGAAACGAAATATCACTGAGATTCCTGAAAGAATTCCACACAACGGATTGATATTGTTGCTGGATGAAATACTTTTGTTTCAGACGTGGAGTTCGTTGTTTTCTTGTAAGCTGTCTCAACATCGCCAGTCTTTGTTATTTGTAGAGTGAGAGAGAGAGAGAGAGAGAGAGAGAGAGAGAGAGAGAGATATCACACGGATGCAAATGAAATCGACGCAAAACTAATAGTATCTTGAAAGACCGATGAATTAAATACTTGAGATTCAAACATCCCTCATACTTAGCCAATACAAATATTATTACTTAACTGAAACTTCACACATCAATATAATGAAAAAATAACATCAACACACAAACAAAATTCAGTTTATTCCTAAAAGACTAGAATTTTCTCTCTCCCTCTTTCGTTTTTTTTTACTTTGGCAATTGAACGGGACGCTTTAGGCTCTTTTCACAGGAGACTCGCTTTGGAATGACCTGTTTTTCCCCCAGATATTGACAGTCCAAGCCAGATTTACTCGTGAATTACTTCTTAAGCGAGGAAGTTTCTTTTTTCTTCTTTTTTTCCCCTATACGAATGGTAAAGTGTTGCTTGCTGGGAGTTCCGTAGGCAGGATGTTAGGATTGCCGGGAGTTAAACTTTCACCCACGCGGGAACTTTACATCTCTCTCTCTCTCTCTGTCTCTCTCTCTCTCTCTCTCTCTCTCTCTCTCTCTCTCTCTCTCTACTTTAATTTCCCTATAGTACAGTTTATATCCCATTCTCAAAGTGTTAAGTTACGACAGATTATGTCAGTGTGTGTGTGTGTGTGTGTGGGGTGGGGCCACGCGCGCTTACTAGTTCGAAATTAGAAAAAAAAAAATGAAGATAAGGAAAGGTAATCATGTCGAGACGGATCAATATTTCATCTGCGAGCTTGAATACCTTGGTCACCATCTGAACGACACACACACACACACACACGGATCGTTACCTGAAGAGCGTGACACCTGCCTGGCGCCTTCCTGACCCTCACTTTCAAGGCCAAGCCACGCGTACCTCGCTAATGTACGGCTGCTGCTGCTACGGCCTAGGGCAAGGCCAGGAGATGTGTGTGTGTGTGTGTGTGTGTGTGTGTAGGGTACCTAAGAAAACAAACTTCTCTGTAAATATTCCATTGGTGTTATTATCGTGATCTACGTTCTTTATTATTGACTTTTTTCATTGTCTTTCACTACTACTACTACTACTACTACTACTACTACTATAACTATTATTATTATTGTTGTTATTATCATTATTATTATTCGTGAGTTGTTTACAAGGTTGGGTCAGTGAATGCATCTCTTGTAGCCAGTTTTATTTTGGCAACATTGTGATCGCCTGCCGTGTTGTTGTATTGATGAGTTGCATGTTGTGTAGTAACAGCAGCATTACTAACAGCATCATCACCATCACCGTCATCATCATTATCATCACCATCATCATCATCAGCTAAAGACTAAAAGCAATAACAACACCAATAACTACTACTACTACTACTACTACTACTACTACTACTACTGTTGCTGCTGCTGCTGCCTCTGGTTCATGTTAGGAGTTCAGTAACCATGGCAACACAATATTATGATCAGAATAAGAATAATAATGATAGCACTCCAAATAATAATAATAATAATAATAGTAATAATAATAATAATAATAATAACACCTATGATAAAAAAATATTGAGTTTTAAGACATGTAAGACTACTGTAATAAAGAAAATAATATGAAAAAAGGGACCAAGCTAAGAGGAATTTTAATTACTGAGAAAACAAAGCGTTATTATTCCCTCCTGCATAGCCTCTTAGGGCGCTTTATGTCCCCTATTAGTAACCCTTTGGTGCAGGAGAGGCCCTGGGTGAACATTAATGGGTTTTTGAGCAGCACATTGGTGTATTAATAGACAGAAACTGATAGATAAGTTGGTGCCATGATTAGTATTCTGGAATATTGCAGTGGTGTTGCTGCAGTGTTTGATGGACAGGTATAGTCTGTTTATTCTATGCCTGTATTCAGAAATGCCTGGTTCTCTCTCTCTCTCTCTCACCACAACAATTTTCCAAGGCCACAGAGATGACTAGCCGGGTTTTCAAGATAGTTTCTCCTTATGATACACTTGAAATCTTGCCAGTCCATCATCAGGACCATAAAAATTTCTCTGAAAACATGAGTATCTTCAACTGAAGCCTTTAGAAAGTAGTGATGGATGGTGAGAGAGCAAAGTGTTACAGAATATGAGCCCTAAACTGGCTGCTGGGTCTTGGTCTAGAATGAAAATGCCTGTTGTCATATCTTAAGGAAAACAGTAGTCTAATCTTATGATAATTGTATTGATCAACAGAAAATGAATATCATACACATGCAATGAATCATATCACCAAAAAGCTACACTATGTTTTGAACTGTAACCCAATTGTCCACTTCCTTAGACCATAACCCAGTGGACAGTTTAGTGTAGACAGGTGTGTGGGATAGACCAGTAGGTAGGTACATGGATAGACAGGTGATAGTTTAAGTGGTCTGTCTTCCAGCATCAGTTACTTGTATATGAAATGTGTCTTTTAATCAGTATGTATTTCAGTTTATCTAACTGTTTATTTGTCAATCTCATCTGTCTATTTATTTGGTAATGTACTGTTTTGATTTTCCTTTACATCAGTGGTTCCCAAACTTTTTTCTGTCAATTCCCCCTGCACCCAGTTCAATCATCCAGATTTCCTGCTTTATGTGTATGAGAGAAAGAGCAGTTAAAGCACACTGAGACTATTTACTAATTTATTTTTCAAATGTACAAATATACTGATAAACTTATAGTTACAGAGTAAAGTGGATAGAGAGCAGTTAGTGACAACTAAGCATAGCCATAGAGAGCAGTTAGGAATAAATAAAAGGACTTTTGATTTGACTTTGAGATTTTTTTTAGTTAGTAGGTAGTGTAATTATTTCCTCCCTGGTAACTTCAAATTTCTCCCATGGGGAAATTTACCCCAGTTTGGGAACCACTGCTTTACATCCTTCTTATTCATTCCATCTTCATCATCATCACCATTATCATCAGTATTTCTTGTGATTATATTCTTTTATATAAGCTCTTTTTCTTATCACTTTATAATTTATCTATCATCTTTTCAATCTCTAATATACATAGAAATACTTAAGTCTTACATGTAGCATCAGAATTCTTACAAACCAAGCATAACCTAACCTCTGTGTCTCTTTCTCATTGCAGACATGCCACGGATAATGGGTATCGATCATGGATAGTGAACAACCGCATCAGGAGCTGGTGAAATGTGTGGTTGTGGGCGACACAGCTGTGGGCAAAACCCGCCTCATTTGTGCCCGCGCCTGCAACAAGAAGTTCTCCCTTTCCCAACTGCTCAACACACACGTGCCAACCGTCTTCGCGATCGACCAGTACAGGATATACAAGGAGGTGGGTGTGTCAGGGGATGCATTGGTTAAATACTTGCCTTACAGTGTTGGATGGAAAAAGACATATAAGTTGTGCTTTTTCCAGAATTCTAGAAGGAGGTGTGTGTTTAAGAGGGTAAGTAAGATTAGATATGAGCCTCAGAGTTTGATATAAGCTGTGTTTTTCCAGCATCCATATTTGAATTGCTAGAATAACTTGTTAGTGAGATGGCCTGTCACTAGCATCACAATTGAAGAGCAGAATGAATAACACCCCATTGTCGTGTGTCTGTCCAGGTGTTGGAGCGGTCGTGTGTGGTAGTTGACGGTGTGAATGTCTCCCTCCGCCTCTGGGACACTTTCGGGGACCATGATAAAGACCGACGCTTTGCCTATGGCAGGTGAGTCTTCCACAGGTTATGCTATTTGTTGTCTTGGTGTGTCTTTTGACTTTTACAGAGGTGGTGTCTTCCAGAAGTGAGCATTAGAATCCTGAATCAAACTTCTTATAATATTATTTTCTTTTCTATTTTCTGCATTCTTTCTAAGGGTAAGGACAAACTGAAACATGCTCATCCCTGCCTATTTTATTATTCTCTTTGTAGAACCTCATCATGCTGCTCACTGTTATATAGACACTTGGGTATTGATTAGGTAACAAGTTAATTGACTTTTAAAGTGGAACCATAATTTGTCACAGCCTGTGCCAAGTCATTCCCACAGCACTGATCTTGTTGCTGCTGCAGGTCGGATGTGGTGCTGCTTTGCTTCTCGGTGGCCAACCCAGTCTCTCTCAGAAATTGCCGTGTCATGTGGTATCCGGAGATCCGGAGATTCTGCCCCAACACGCCAATTCTTCTGGTGGGCTGCAAGAATGACCTCAGGTACATCTGCAAGGATGAGGAGTACCTCCGCTACTGCCAGGACCGCTCGCCTCTTGTCAGGTTGGTCAAGCCACTCGAGAGCTTCCATGAAAGGGACATTGTTATGAAAGTGTTATTCTATAATTACATAAGCTTCACATATCAAATATTACATATTTTTCATGAATCTTAGTGGTGTAGAGTCAAGCGTTGTGTATTGGCAGGCCGGTGCGGGAGTGTGACCTGGTTATGCCGTGCGAGGGCCGAGCAGTGGCCAGGGAGATTGGAGTGGAGTACTATGAAACCTCGGTGCTGACCTACTTTGGAGTGAATGAGGTTTTTGACAATGTGATCAGAGCCGCCCTCATATCCCGGAGGCAGCAGCGCTTCTGGATGACCAACCTCAAGCGCGTCCAGAGACCTACTTTACAGGTACGTATGGTGCTGTGCTGCTCCAGGCTTTGTTCACCACACACTGGGGCTTGTGATGTGGTGTTTGTGCTGTTTGTGGCCCAGTGTGTGCTGCTGTATTTTAAAGTGCTTTCATTTATTCCATTTTCATAAGTTGTCATTTTGGAATTACGTACACAGAAGAACTAAATGTACACAAATACAAATTTACAAGAGGCAGTTCCTTTAGTCCAAGTGTTGATGGCAGCAAACAAGCAGTACAGATCAGTGACAGTGTGTCAGTGAGGGGTCTGAGACTTGTCTCCACCCTGCCCCTCCGTAGGTGCCTTTCTGCCCGCCCAAGCCCAAGGTGCAGGAGCCGTCTCCAGTGAGGAGCACCCTGCAGGAGGACCTCCACTGCCTCCTCTCCTGTGCCGCCTTCACTGACCTGGTGCTGGTGGCCGGGGGCAGCACCACCTCCGGCGGCACCGTAGTCCATACTCACCGGTGGGTACTCCTTCCCCAGTGTTGCATTTCCCGTGTGTGCTAGACACTACCAGGCGCCGGCTGCTGAGAGGCTACTGTGGCTGCAGCACTAGGTCTTGTGGCTTGGTTGTAGTTTCTCTGCAGATGACAATGTTATGTTCTTGATGTATTATTTTTACTTACCTTTAGTATCTTACTTCTTCCTTTTACCCCCAGCTCCACCTTCCCTTCCATTTGTTGACACCGTACATCACTCAGGTGCTGTAGGGCATGAGACACTGCCAGTGATGTCATTGCTGATCACTTCACTGCCTTAGGTTCTTGGTGGCGGCTGCATCAACTGCCTTCCACAAGCTGCTCATGACAGATCTCTCTGACTGTGCTGCCACAAGACGTAGTTCAGACTCCAGCATGGTGAGTCCACAGCATTGGCTTCTTAACTGTCACTCACTCTCAAACAAAAGATAATAGAGAGATTACATATAAAAAGCTACTTCTGTAAGAGTTATTAATTGACAGTCAAACAATGCAATCATCTGTGAAGAAGTTTGTACCATATGTAGCCTCTGCAACACAAACACACACACACATCTCACCTCCCATCCCTCCTGGTCACCCTACAGTTGAGTGGGACCTTCGGAGACACCACCTTGGGGAACTTCAACTCAGACACAGAATGCCTCCTGGCCAATGACCACAACCAGCACCGCCCAGCCAGGTAGGTGGAGCAGCTGTCTTCACCACAACACTTTTACTCCTTGTAGAGGCTCTTTCTTGTGTGTGTGTGTGTGTGTGTGTGTGTGTGTGTGTGTGTGTGTGTGTGTGTGTACCTAGTTATGGGCTACACTTGTGCTGTCCCATCTCTGTATCTACTATCCGTAGCCTTGAAATCATGAATCCACCTTGCATGAACCACATCTTTTTTCTGAGCTTATTAATGTCACTACTATTCTCTTTTAATATCCCTTCTACAGATGGCTCTTTTCAACTTCTTTCCATGTCCTCTTGAAACTGCTGGTCTACTTTTCTAATCCATTTATCAGCCTATACACTGCAATCAGGTTTCCTCTCTCCCACTGTAGTTCCAGTTTTTGTAGATTCAACCTTCTCAGTCTCTGTGTGTGTGTTTCCTTCCTTCCATAGCTGATATTTTAGTGCTCAGGTAAAACACTACACACCCTACTTAAGGTGAGCGCCGTAGCATAGAAGGTAGTGCACTGTTACTACTAAACTGTCTCTCCACAAGGTTTTTCTTCCATCATTCCCTTCTTGAGATATGTAGCAAGGCTCACCCACCCCCAGTAGCAGGTGACGGTCAGTGCCTGCTGCTCCTCCAACGTTTAATTTCTTCACCAAAGAATACGAGAAGCTGTGAAGCGCAGGTCCAGCATGCAGACTCTGACGCAAGACCAGCGGCCCGGCATCCACAGAGAACTCAATCATCCAGCCTTCCAAGCCATTAGTATAGAGCAGGTGGGTGACGTGCTTCACACAAACACACTGGGTCTTGTAACACCCTCAGTATTCTGTTACTGTGAGGCATGAATGTGTTTAAGTAAGGAATGTACTGCCATCATATTTGTGGTGTAAGAGATGTCTTATCTCTGGCAGCTGTGTCATTCATGTACAAGATAAATCAGTTGTGCAGCAGAGCCAGATCTGCAAGGTTATGAAGGGAAATGTTTACTTATGTTAAGTGTAATATAATTGTGAAAGGACACACAGGATGAAGTACAAGTGCTTTGTTCCTCTAATGGTTCATCTATTGGCTTCCTAAGTGAGGAGAATAATGAAGCAACAGCTGAATATTGGAGAGATAAAGTAAAAGTACCTCTGAATCATCATAGGTGATCCTCTCACCATCAAATCCTGCTGACTTGCCTTGCATCATTGCCTGTCACCAATGCTTGCAGTGGGACGACAGAGGTAGTGAACAGAGCAGCTGTGATCGTAGTCCCCGGCAGAGTCCGGCCTGGCTGCCCATACAGACTGTGGTCCACCTCAGCAAGCTGGTCACCGGCTCAGTCTTGCGTGTCCTCCTTCACTTCCTCTACACAGGCACCATATTTTGTCGAGAGTGCCAGCTGCCTTCCATTGACCTTAGTGAGCTGAAGCAGGCAGCAGAGTTCCTGGAGCTGCCTGAACTACAGATGTACACCTCAAACCTGATGAAGAAAGAGGAGTTTTTGAATAGTGACCTGTCTCAGCAGTACTTACAGGTGAGACTGCAATACATCTACCTTCTCATCAGTGTGCATCAAACTGAACTTTCTAATATGTAGTGCTCATTTTGCAAGTGATTTTCTTTGGGAATGTCAGGTTATTCCATTGTGTACTTACTATGTCAGGCCTTAACAAGTATGTCATTGTGTGTACATAGATGCTGTCTGGGCGGCTAAAGGAGCTGTGTCTGGAGGGAGGCCTGTTCTCAGATGTAATGTTCCAGCTGGAGGACGGCACCATGGCTGTCCACCGTCCACTGCTCATGGCTCGGTGTGACATGATGCACGCCATGTTCTCTGGAGACTTTAGGGAAAGCAATGCCAAAGTGGTGAGTGTGTGTCTCAGGTAGGGTGGCATCCATGGGTAGAGGTCTGGCAAATGGTGGTGCAGTTTCCACCAAGTGATTAATATTAACCATCATGAAAATTAAGCTCATCTTTGAATAAAGTGATGCTATCCCATAATTCATGTGCTCCTTACTTTCCCCTTGAAGGCAATCCAAGTAAACACTGAACAACATAAGATTGCATGCATTGTTAAAAATTACCATTGACATTATTTGTTACTTCATTATCAGATTACGTTCCCGGGAGTGAAGCTGAGAACTTTCCACATCCTGCTTCAGTACCTCTACACTGACAGTGTACCAACCCTCAAGATACGAGAGTGTCTGCCTGTGATAGAGCTCGGCAACCGCCTCTGCCTGCCTCGCCTCATCTCGCTGGTGGAGATCGAGATCATTGATCTGTTCCAGCGAGTGATCCAGGCCGGTGGGGACGTCAGTGAGGACTGTATCCACCTGCTGGAGCCCCTACAGGTACTGCCTTCCTTCCCAATGCTGCCAGGCCACAGTGACTTAAGATTAAATTTTATTAATTCTGATTTCATGGAGGTTTTTCAAATAACAGTTGCCATACGAGAGTAGTTGAATACATAATACTGTATTATAAAACCAACTTTGATATTGTAGTACATTTTGATGCTTTGAAGGTACAGTTTAAAATTACACTGTGTAAAGGTTATGTACTTGGTGTGGTGGGTGTGTTCTTACCTTGTGATATGTTGGACACAGATGCACAATGCTGACCAGCTAGTGGAGTGGTGCCTCACCTGCATGGCCACCAATTACAACCATGTGTGTCACAAGCACACCAAACAGCTGCGTGCCCTCCACCCTGAGAACCAGGCCTACCTGAACCGCCACCGCTGGCCCCCCGTCTGGTGAGTGCCATGTGTGGTGTGGTGTGGTGTGCCTCCAGTCAGGACAACACAACACTGACATGTCTTGGCACTGCCTCCATTGCCTTATGCATCCACTCATTCCTATTTTTTTTGCATTTGCACATATGTACAAAGCATTCATTATCAATACTGTACAGACAGCTCCTACTTAGTGAAGCAGCCCTCCTACCCTCACCAGCGTTGGGGCATGCAACTAAATGCAACAGGTGTGGGAGGCCAAGCATCAGGAGTGTGGCTGGTGGGTAAAATTGCTGAGGCTGTATGTCTTCCTCAGGTACCTCAAGGATTATGATTACTACGAGCGGTGCCTGATGGAGCGGCAGCGGGAGGAGAACCCCATCAAGCCCCTCAAGCGGTCCCGCAACACTGCCGGCTGCCTGTGCTTCACCTCCAAGAGTCGCAGGAACGCCGAGAAACAAAACTATCGCACAATGTAATTAAGTGTTCTGTTCTTTAGCCCAATGGTTTGCTAGTGGTATTCTCAGTTCCCAAAGCCTGCCTCAGCAGTGGTGTGATTAAGGAGTGTCTTCTTAGTGTATACATGACAATGATCCAGTCTTCAATAGTTGACTGTTGTTACTTCTTTTTAGTAATGTAGTTGTTTGTATTATTATTGTTGTTATTGTTCTGTTGTTATATTTTACTTCCATTATTATTATTATTATTATTATTGGTATTGGTATTATATTATTTTTACTATATACTGTTTTTTTTATTATATAATCATCTATTGTCATGCATTATTATTATTATTATTATTATTATTATTATTATTATTATTATTATTATTATTATATTGTTAATTTGGTGATTAGCAGTACCTGTGTACATGATATCAATGCAATTAAGGATATGAACACCTGTCAGACTCGTTAATCACACCATTCATAGTTCTTTGTGCTGTACCTAAGTAGCTTTTAGTTGTATTTTTTTTCATTTATTTGTTTTTTTATTCATTGCAAATAAACTGGTATACATACATGCTACTATAGAAAATTGCTCAATAAGTCATGTCCACATAAAAAGAAAATCCAATACAGACAGATTTTTCTAATAATTTGCATTGCATAATTTTTAAAAGCACTTCCATAATGCACTTTTGATTTGTGAAGAAAAAATACTTAATTTCCTTTTGTCTTGAGTGCCAAGCTTGATTCATGTTTTGATTTATGGACATTGATTTTTAGTGCATCCTTTGTGAAATTTTGATTAATTTTGTTGAAGGAGCTGGGACACCTTTAGCGTGTTGCGGGCTTCTCTGAGCCGGGTCAGAAAGTGGGCAACAGCTGGCTCTCAAAAGTGATAAGCAAGATATGCAGACTTCTGCCCACCATTCTTTCTTCCTTTTGATTTTGTTTTGATAAGTGCTGCAAAAGTGTTGCCATCATTGACCAACATGGACAAGAAACAATGTGTATGTGTGTGTGTGTGTGTGTGTGTGTGTGTGTGTGTGTGTGTGTGTGTGTGTGTGTGTGTGTGTGTGTCACTCGTCATTTAATTAGGCTCTGTCATTTCTTTATTGAAGTCCTGAATGTAAATTGGCTTACAATTGTTAAGAATAATACAAAATATCATCATCATATGTCATCATGAAAGTGTGAAGGTAGTAGCTAATCTAGAAACTCTATCCTATGTATCTAATGAAAACTTGCATTGGCTTATTAATGTAAAGATCTGTCTTTCATATTAGACTTATAGAACCAAAAAGATTTAAAGAGAGAGAGTGTGTGTGTGTGTGTGTGTGTGTGTGTGTGTGTGTGTGAAAGATAGATATATATATATATATATATATATATATATATATATATATATATATATATATATATATATATATAGAGAGAGAGAGAGAGAGAGAGAGAGAGAGAGAGAGAGAGAGAGAGAGAGAGAGAGGCCCCCTTTACCCATGCATGCAGCACAAGCATGCCTCACAGTCAAGTGCTTTCAAAGTTTTGTTTATATTTTGCAATGTCTTAAACATAAGCAATATACATTAATTAATGTATAAGTTAACATAAGTATAACTGTGTAGGAAGAGCTCAGTGCATGTGACTCACCTGCGGGTGTGTGGAGCAGGCAGGTGAGGCCCGCCAGCCAGGTGGTGAGTGTTGGCAGTGCTGCACACCACCACCAGGCTGCTGACTCCACTAATCTTGTTAATGTTCACTTATGCATATTCTTTTAAGTATATGTGCTCTGTATAGTGAATATAACCACCACAACATCATACATTAACAGTTTACACACACACACACACACACACACACACACACACACACACACACACACACACACACACACACACACACACAGTACCTTTATTTGCATGCACATGTACGTACATGCATGCATAACATTAGAAAGGAGGTAATTTTTAGATATATCTTGATGTTGTAGCTTCTTTCACAAACCAAAGAGGTGTGTGGCTTGCCGGTGCACACATCACTGTGATCACTGTCACACCAACACTGGTTCACTGTTGGTTGCTAGCAGAGCAGTCATTTGTCATTTTACATTGACTTCTCATTTCTTTGTGTGAAGTGAGATTGCTACATGATTTCAGCAGTCTCATTTAGGTGTACTTGATTCCTGATCTTAGGCGCTACACTCTGAGACTCTGAACATCTTGACGAAATTGTATGTTGCTCAACTCCACGATTTTTTGCATATGATTTCATAGTCTTGTGTTAAGGAACTATTTTTTCTATGATATTTTTTACACTGCTAGTTAGTGTGCGAATCTGGGTGAGCGAGCACAGATGACGGATGGCGAGATGCCGTCTGTGTCGACATACATATAGCTGTTGATTTAAGTTGGGATTTTTATACGATATTTGTACTACTGAATAACATTGTGTTGGCTTTACTGGGAATTGTGCTTCATATCATCTCTTTTTGTTGAATGGAGCATTTTATTGTTTTACTCACCTACTTACTGAACCACTACATACTCGTACACAGCAAGAATAGTAATCATATCTTTGAAGGATAGTTTATGTGGCATTTTCTGTACCATTTGCCTTTTGTTTTCTCATTTCATAAGAGCTTCACTATTGTTGGAAGATCAACTTTCAACCTTGAGTGGTGAAATGCAGTTGATGAGTTATAAGTTTAGTGTTTTTACCATCAGTCTCACAATCACATGTCATCTCTGCTCACTGGCCACCCAGCCTTCAGCTCTGCTCCTTGGAACCTCTCACAAGAGTTTCTCTTTTTATACCGACATGCACATGAAACATATGCTCCTGGTCAATTTATTCTTGATACCCTAACCTTTAGTTTATTGTGCCTTATTTTGTAATATTAACCATCACTAGACTGTTGTGAGAAAAGACCTTCTTCAAGATAGAGGACAAAGCACCCCACACTGGGATGATGTTTGGAACAATTTTAAAAGCTGGAAGAGAGAAAACATTATTTCATGGCTGTACTCAACAACTCATGAACTTTATTATACAAGTAAGAGACATATCTAAGGTAAAGCATTATATCCCTTGTTTCCATGCATAGTTCCATGTATTTTGATGTTGGTGCCACCCTGGTGAAGCTGCTGAGACTTGCTTCTTTAGCTTCTGTAGGAGACACTTTCCATGATGCACTGTACCTCCTATCACATGGTTAGCTTTATGGGAGTTCGCTCAAGACAAGAGGAGGAAGGCTGCCTTTCTTGGCTGTGATGAATTCTTACTTTACTTTTATATATTTTTTGTCATATACCAGTAACTACCTTCTAGACTAACACCTCTTTGTAAGGTACTGCCTCAAGGATTGCTATCCACCACTAGCTCAGTCATCATCTAGGTAATGGAACTGGGTTGTGAATTAGTGTGCTCTTAGTGTTTTCTAACATGATTTGCTTAATTTAAACTTCATGAAATGTGATGTTCTTGTATTCAAGCCGCACTGGAAGTAAACACATGTATGATCATTGGTTTATATATGCAGATTTCTTTGTGTGTGTGTGTGTGTGTGTGTAATTCACTGTTTGATCTGCTGCAGTCTCTGACGAGACAGCCAGACGTTACCCTACAGAACGAGCTCAGAGCTCATTATTTCCGATCTTGTGTGTGTGTGTGTGTGTGTGTGTGTGTGTGTGTGTGTGTGTGTGTGTGTGTGTGTGACTGAGCAAAGAGGTTAAATCTTGAGCTCCCCAGGGTGGCAGCAGCAGCAGCACCTTTGCCTTGTAAATATTGCCTCTTTCCTTATACATGAATGCTAATTTCATCATGCCCTTGTTCTGTGATATGTTTCAAAATGAATATTCTTTATTTCCACAAACATTTTGAGAACACTAACAACATTTCCAGCCAGAGGACAAATATTCCTCATAGTTATGTTATTCTAGAGGGGCAATGCATATGCAGTTTAGCACAGGATGAGTGTTTTGAACTTTACATCATATTAACTTGCTTACCAAAGACAAGATGATAAATGTGGTTTTCATGATTCAATAACTTAAGTTTTAGCAGTGCAGGAAAGATTACAAAATAATCACTTTTCCTCATCTTGTCATAGAAATTTAGTCAGAAAAATATGATTGAAAATAAATTTTTAAAAAGTTGATAGAATCAGGAGTGCAGAGGGTGACATGTCTCGGCAGTGCTGTGTAGCTGCTGGTTGCACTGCCGACACTCTGCCCGTGAGTGATACACCAGTCTTATTCTTCTGACACAAAAGGATGTCAGACACTAGCTCTCTAGTAACTTTTCTTTTATAAAGTATTCATGTTGCATCAAACATACTTTGTATCAAAATTTCTAAAGTATAGTATGTTAATTATTCACACAAATTTACCAGGCTATATGAAAAATTTGGTAAGGAGCTAAATTTTTGAGCTTTGATTGAAAGTAGCAAATTCTTCCAATTCATTTAATGGTGGTGGACAGATTATTAAAGAATAATATGTACAGCTGACATACCAAACTTAGAGAAGTAAGACTGAACCTTGGTCTACATAACTTACAATGAGATGGCCCATCAGTGTTAGCTTGGCTGGTGATGGCCAGAACAGTACTGAAACATGAAGTGTTAGCAATTGGTGTATGCAATGTCTCTCTATCCAGTCTCACATCTTCATTTCAAGGAATGGATTGGGATAATACTGCAACACAGCTGCTTATTGTCTCCTCTTTTATAATCAATATATTTTTGTTAGCCTTGCAATTTACTGAAAGTTCAACACCTGTAATCTTTTTAACAAGCCACTGCAAGCATAACAGGCAGGTACCTGTACTCACTACAGGTAACACTTGTTCTAAGTTTTTTGGCAGCACAGCTCACGAAACCATCCATTATTTTTATTATGTGCATATAGATGTCTGTGTTATTTTTTACTGTTGTGAGGGAAAAAATAATATTTCTAACTTTAGACTATTACTGAGGATACAGATAACAATATATTTACCCTTCCCTATACTACTGTGACACAACCAACTCCCTAGCCAGCCACATTATAATTGTTTTCCACCCACAGCGTTGTGATACTGCCTGGACCAGTTTCTTTGTGTTTAGAGTTAGGGTGTAATGTACCTTAATGTTTCCGTAGACCTGAACCTTTTTAATCCAGAAACACTGGGTGTGAGGTAATGCAAAGGTGCCAAGGAGGTGCCGAGATGCCCCTGGGCTCCTGGCAAGTGTTGTCTAAGTGAAGCAGAACATGATTAAGAAGGTTTGGGTGATTTTGCAGTTGCCCTATAGTTCTGTGTATGAATATGGTAAGATGTGTATGTATATGTATATACTTTGTTTAAATAATGAGCTATAAAGCTTTGTACTTTTCTAAGATTGTAGTAAAGAAACTACATGTCAATTTTAACTCAAATGAACGTACACTTCATAACAATGACCCAACTGCTGCTCTGGTGAGTGTGTCTCGAGCAGCACTTTTGTCCACTCCCTCACTCACCATCAGCAAGTACAACAGTCCATTGCTAGAGCTTCAATTACATAAATATCTGTAGGTAGTGTTTGAATATGTCAGGTAACATAGCCAGCAGCATTTGGGGTAAACACTCAGTCAGTCAGTCAGTCAGTACATGAGTGCTCAACTTGTAATTTGCATCACTGAAAATTTGGGCCTTTGAAACATTTATGGAGATTTTAATCTTTAACTTTTTCTTAGCACTGTATTATCCAGAAAATATATATAAAGAGATTATAGAGATAAAATTAGAAACATACTTTTCATGGATGCTTTTTTTCTTAGTACAGTATTACCTAAGAGAAAAGGGTGATATTAGAGATGCTGTGTGGGTCCATGCTTCAGTGGTGCTGTGGTGAGACGATCATTGTGATTGAGGAAGGCAGGATCAGGTTGATCTTCAAGTGTTTGCAGTGTTTTGGTTCATCACATGTCAGTTCCTAATGGAGATTTAGAACATTACAAATTCTGACCTTTTCTCTTGCTTATAGTAATCGGTGTTTGTAGAGTGCAGATGGTTATGTTTGGCTACATCAGTTGTTAACTTTCACATTGACTTCCAGTAACAGGGTACACTTAATTCTTACTGAAGTAAAGTAAAATTTGCTTACTGTTCTTCCCTAGTAGTAAATTATGAAGATATACATATTAAATAACAATTTACAGTTTTTGTTGTGTATCATAATACCATTAGAGTACCACGCATTTTTTTTGTTTAACGTAATATTCATACTTTTGTTGTCTAGAGAACAAATATATTATCAGTGAACATTTGTAGTTGTCATACACCAAGTAGTTAAAGTCAGCATAGAACATTTAAATACAATACACTCATCAGTTAAGGATGGAAATTTTCTGAAGATTCTCACAGCCAAGATGAAAGCAACTTAAACAGTACAATTGATGTAGCTGAAGACTGTTTAGTGTAACACGTATCACAGGCTGTGAGATAACCAGTGTAAAGTAAACATATTCATGTTTGAGAAGTGAACTGGTGATGCCTGTCTGTCTACCTGCAACTTTTTAATACACAATACTGTAATGTTAGATGATTTAGTAGACATCCCTCAGAGGCTTGGTGTGCCTCCCTCAAGGTGTGTGCAGGAAAAGGTCATTGGTGCTACATCACCAGCGTTGGGCTTTTCACGATGATCATGAAATCTTTCGTATTGCTTTGCGTGTATATTCTTTTTACTGTATGAGTAAATGTTTAAGTAATGTAATCTTTGATGCTAAAGTTTGGAAAAAGTATTAGTCTATCTGAAATTTATTAGATCAAGGCAATGTACAATCACCAGACATTTTATGTTGAACATTATAATTTCCAAAAATATTGTAACATTCTCTCATAAGTGTGTTGCACGTTTTTGTTTAGTCTTCAGTGCACATTTGGTGGAAAGTGGCTGGTAATGAGAGGGTTTGTGCATGTTGTCCTGCATGAATCTGAGGAAGGAAAGACTCAGCAACTGCTTGAAGATGATGTATTATAAGAATTTTTATACTCTGTATTTGTACTATTGAATGATTCTAGGGCATTGAAGAACATCAACTTGTTTGGTCCCACAAGGAAAGATGAGATAATTTTGGAATCCTTACTGCAGAAAGACCTAGTATTAAATTTTGAGATATACACTTGAAAAGCTAAATATGAGAATATCCTTGTAGCCTACCAGTGAGTGTGTCTTTGCTCTAACACAGGCAGCTTGCGGCCATATGCAGCACCACAGAGGCTGCCTCGTGGGAAACTATTTTTTTAGTCAGACACTTTTTAATGCAGAAAGTAGTATTATATAATTGCTCTGTGATACTTCTAAGCAGCCATCATGAGATACATAGAGAAAATGAAAAAGAAAAAAATTGCTTGCCTTGAGGCATGCGTAGAGCCACTTGATCTCTGAGCTGTGTCTGGTCGTACTGCAGCCTCCCCATCTGCACACATCATGTAGCAATCACAAATATGTATCAGAATAGTATTAAGTGTCATTTAGTCTTTGTGATACCATCTTCTCCATAAGACAAGCGCACAAATGCATCTCATAGACATCATTGTCATCCCTCAGAAGACCCCAGCAGGCCCAGCACGCTGCCAACATCAACCTTGACCAACTTGTAATGCAGGGAAATGTAATTGTTCATTGCCAAAAAAATAGACTATTGTTTTGTAAGAATCACGTGACATTTTACTTTCATGAGATAAGAAATTTCAACCCTTGTGCTGTGTTAATTCATTAGAAACTCCTTGTGTGTGCAGCATAGTTATGGCTGCTCTGGTATGTCACTAAGCATTATTGGTCCTGAGATGCACTCATGAAATTTAGGTTGATGTACCTTAGACAGTTCATGAATGTTGCTTTATACCTATAAGATCTCTGGAACACTGGAGACTCATTATCACAAGTTAGTATATGAGTGGTAATGGTAATTGTGGGTGTGTGTGGACTGTGTCAGTGTAGTACTGTGTGTGGAGGCGAGAACACTGCCTCAAGAATGACTGAATGACGTCTATACACATAATGGTATAATGTGTGTGAGTAGAGTTTTCTGTAGTGGTGAGTTGCAGTGAGTGGGTGGACCATCAACCAAGGTGTTCATGAGTTCACTTGCAACATTATGATTCACAGTGTGATGCTGTCTGGTGATTAGCTGGCTCAGTCCACCTCTCTTGATCCAAGTATGGTAGGAAGGAGGCTTGTATAATTTTCTTATGGGCGAGAGGATGAAGTGGTTAACCTAATGGAGAGAGAGATCAGATGTTTTTTGGAGAAAGCTTGCTTGAGTTGCTGAGTTTCTTGCACGCAGCCTCAGACTCATTTTCCAAGAACAATCATGGCCCTAGGCAGTGTAGATAACGTACATCATTGGAAACTGTAAAATAAGAATTAGATATTTGCTATTTTATATATGGCTTTTGACAACTTCAATAAATGTGAATGACCTGTTGCAGTTTTTACATTAGAGGAACCTATTTTTTGTGTATGCAGCAGTTATCACAAGTGGTACTTTAGCCATATGGATGCATAATGCACAAGGTTCATGCCAGTAGATCATAGTTCTCCTACAAGACCTCTAGATTCCACTCCTGTCCCTCCTATACTCACCCTAACCTCCCCTTGAAGCCTTGCTACATGGCAGGCTTTCTGCGCTCCCTTCCCTTCACCATGTATATATACAGTATCTATATTGCTCATTCTAGCATTTTCAACATGTAATTTTCATCATTCCAGTAGGTGTACTATATTTTTTGTTATATATTGTAGCTTTACTGAGTGATTTGCTCTTTAGTGTCACATAATGCTTCAATACACTGCAAGTGTTGTGTAGGACTGTTGTTGATTACACCGCAGCAAACAGTTATCCCTTTCCGTAAAACACATTTTGAGACTTGTTTGCAGACAGGCTAATAATTTTCGCATTTTTGCACCCTTCTTGGGGAATTTACGAGTACAGAAGGTGAGTTTCTATCTCTTTGAGTGTTCTAATGAAATGTGGTCATGATAAGCTGGTGACGTGAGAGTCTTAGTCTGTATCACGAAGACCAGTAACAAAGCACAGTGACTTGTTATCTAAAATAGATGTCCAAAGTCCAAATGACTGATTGCTTCATGTCACACCTTGTCTGTAGTGCTCATGTATGTCTTTTGCTTTACTTCATGGGATAATAATGCTCAATTCTAATTGCTAGTCAACATGTATCAAGTGTTGAGGTTGTGTGAAGAAATAGTTAATAAGTATCCAAGTGCTAATTATGAAGCATAGTGTCATAGAAATGGCTGCATGGCCTCACCTTAATCTGATACGCTGGCAAACCAACAGGTACTCATGTAAAGACTTTAATTATAAGTGATCACAGTCTGTAGAAACCCATAGAGTGTATAGAAAGTGATGGTACATATTGGAATGCCTCACACAACTAGTATTGAAGTAAGTGTTAGACAAAAACTGGTACTAAATGTCAGTAGATCACGGCCACACCCATTTCAGCTTGCCTCTCTTCAGCATTCTCCCAAAATTCCCAAAGAGTAATGGCAAAGTATGCAGGCCTCAGAACCTGTCCTCACAGCAGCTCACCACCTCAAGCAGGCTTTACTGTAGTAGACCATGTTCCTTTGCTCCTTTCAAGTGATTTTTTAGGAGCTTGGTAATGCTAATGCTACATAGTCAAGAGTCCAGTAACATGCTGCATTCATCTCCACTATATTTAGCGCTTTCTCTCTAGCTTATGTCCTCTGGTCTGCTGAAAATCTATCAATTGTTGGATTGTGTATGATATCAGCATATCCAGGACTTAAGTCCGAGGGAGAACACAAAACATAGTGTGTGAGAAGACAGGGTTACAGGACTTATGACCACGACTGTACAAAGTGCTTTGTGTGGTGTGTGGGGGCGTGGCATTAGTGTGTTGGTGTTGTGAAGTGATATATAGGAATAGGAGATGCTGGTGTGATATGACATTAACGAAAGCTAGCATGGATTGCAGAATGCGCCAAATGTTGTAGTGAATCAGCAGGAGTTTTAGTAGATTTGGAATTCATTGCATTGTTTATGTATTTATCTCCGGTTTGGAATTTGTTGGTGGTGTGTATGATGTATGGTATATCTGGATGTGAGAGGTGGAGATTAGACCGTTGATAGGATATGTGGTCAGTACACAGTAATGTACAGAAAGACCATGGAAAGATACGATGTGGAGCTTACTATAATATGGATGTGTGGAATTGTCAGGTGATGTAGGACAAAAATTAATGTGAAGAGTGCCAGTTAAAATTATGAAAGATAGTCGTTGTTTTGATAACGGTATAGTAGAGCAGAACGAAAGATTGATGATGGCGTCGCTGCAGAGAAGTGTGCGCAGAGAGACCATGTGGAGAGTGTCTGATAGCAGGAATAAGACAATACTCGTGTGGCGTGTGGCGATCAGTGTGCTGCTTGCAAGAGGTCCGGTGTGGCCTGAGGTGCTGAAAGAAGTTATCTGTGTGTTAACGTAATTGTGTAACGCAAGATGTCGCTTTACAATAGGGCGATGTATTGTGTAATCTCTATTTATGTGATATAGGGGTATATAGTCTTTAGTTGGGTAGAGGAGTGTTAACCCAGTAACACGAGTCTCCTCCACAGGGCATACAACACGTGTAGCTGGTACTGCTGGCCCTGGATCGAGAACCTTTTATGAACCCACCTGCCACTTCACCCTCGCCGGCCATCCATCAGCTGAACCGTCGTCCTTCTCACCGCAGTCACCTCACCATTATCATTCGCCTCCGCCAGTAGTCTTGACAAAAGTTTTAGTTTATTTTCTCTTGTTTTAGTAACGTCATTCATCGTCAACTGTCACCTTTCGTATGTGATCATTAGGGAGTAGCAGCCACTTGTCATTCACGTCGGTACCGTCACTCATTACCGGTGGACAAGAGTCGTGTTGTCCTCCGCGAGTCTGGAGGAGACGCTGCCGCGGCCTGGTGAGGTGTGGCTCACCTGTGTTCACTGGTCTCACCCGTCTTTCATTACTTACATGGTGACACCTGCATGGCGGGATTGTACAAACGCATACGTGCGTGCATACATAGCTACTTTTGAGTTACGTTCTTTAGCAGAAAAAAGTTATGTATGATAAGCGATATTTTCCCAGTTTTAAAAGTATGTGCCATCCTGGAAATCACTGAGAAAAGCTTCCTTATCAGATCGTGAGTATATTTCTACAATTTTATCGTGATATGATTGATTTAGAACTGTAGGATTATGTTCTCCGCCCCATTGCCTGCCTTGCCAGACCCCGGGCCGCCCTCCATCACCACCACCACCACCACCACTACCACCACGCCATCACCACCACCACCACCACATGAGCATCCGTCTGCAGCATCACTCGTCAAGGCCTTGATGTTCCGCTGTTGGGGAGTTTCCCTTCTCCATTATGAACAAACTTGGTATTGTGTAGTGAGTAAATGTACATAGTTTCTGTAAATCTTATAATTGTATCATTTTTATTTTTTATGAGGAAACTCAAATTTTGGAATAAGTAGAAGACTGACTATACATACAGTAGCTCTCGAGGGTCACTGTTGAGCAGACTCGAGTTTAGCGGTCGCCAGAAGCTGCCATGCATGTACTACGCCTCACTCAACAAGATAATGAATGACTCAACTGGTCCAGAAATACTATTCAACCGTACTAATTCTCACATCAAATCTGCTTTGAGGGTTGTGACAGCTGCTGCCACACGTCTTGCCGCGAGTCTTGCACTACGGCGATAATAAGACGCTGTTATCTATTCATTCACTCAATCACTTATTATTTCATCTCTTGTCTGCTAACCACAAAAAGTTGGCTCTTTTATCAGGAATGATCCTATAGTTCTTACATGCTCATCTATCAACTTACTGGAGAATCTTAAGTTTTAGTATCAATTAATATTACGAATAAAAGACATTTTTCATCAACGTTCGTTCATGTGTTATGTGTTGCAAAATGATGTAATATGTATGGCTATGTCAGGGAGAGGATCAGGCAGGATGGCCAGCGGCTGTGTTGCGGCGTTGTGTTGTGACTTGTGAGCGTGGCGGCTGGACTGGGCTGGTGATCAAGGGTGAAGTCTTGCTCTAGGCTGCCGCAAGCCTCCTTCTTCCAGCAGCACACACTCCAGCCTCAGAGCCAGCCAAAAAGCACCCGTGACCGGCAGCTGACCGCGCCCAACGCTCCACCTACTCTTATGAGTACATCCATTCATTAAGTCCGGGCTCATTACTGTATTGTACATCTCTTTATGCTAAAATCAGGTACATCGTTTCAAGCATCAGAGATATGCTTCCCATCACAGAAGACGATCGCTTTGTCTTCGTCCTTTCCTTCTTTTATAATTCGAAACAAAGAACAGACTTTTGAAGCAGTACTCGGGAGTGTTTCGATCCCCCCAAGCCACAAACCAGCGCTTCCTTCCGTGCAGGTGTTAGCGTTGGGCCGGTCATTGCAGGCTGCCTGCCGAGGAGGAACTGATGTGTTCTGCCCCGTACTGTGATGTTCATTATCAGTGTATTACATCGCTTCATACTTTTGTGTTCAGTTGCACATTTATCAGTGGTTTACACACTAATTAATTTCGAATAGTGCTCAGGCACGTCACACCAAACCAATGTACTGTGGAAGATGTTGCACAAGAAGTGGCCTGTTGTGCACTGTTTCATGATCTCATACCTCATAACACACTTGTCGCACCACCACCACCACCACCACACATCCACACACATCCACACCACAGAACCATATCCCGTGTGACTGCATAACCATGTACTGCCGGAGCCCAAAATTCTGCAGTAGCTTCTCATGCCATCACGATACTTTCTAGGTTTCATTGGCTGTGCACTCACGCTGTGTGTGATCCCGACCTCCACTCATCAGTAACAATAAAAGATAGCGCAATGTTACTCCATTATTGTCATTCCTTCCTGTAATTTATTTCCTCTCAGTTTTTGTTTCACCATAATGTTAGCCAGAGATGGAGTGGCTGGGGCTGGCCTCCCTGTCGCCTCCTACTGGCCCATGTTGTGGCCCCAGGAATTCGCCAACGCTAATATTTACCGTAAGTCACGCGCCGCAGCCCGTGCACCCAGGCTTTCTTGCCCCTGGTGTCTCCCTCCGCTGGTTGCCGCCCATGCTGTTGATACACAAGTATCTGCTGTTATCTTCCCGTACACTCCCTTATTCTTTGACATTGCAGAATTCCATGACTTGAAGGTTTGTATTACTGAAGGTATCTCACTTGGCCTATAAACACTACGGAGTTATTAGGCGGGTTCTGATGAGCGTTGTTTCTCAATGGTACCGGAGAGTAATTGACCATAAAGTCCCCAAAAAGCTCTAAATAACTTCCAGTAAAGAATATGAAAAGTGATGAGACGATTTACCCAAATATTAGAAAGTGCTGTCCGTGCATGTTCATTCATTTAATTGTCCTTCCTGATGCATTAATTATCAATGTGTATTTGATCTGCATACACACACACACTCTCTCTCTCTCTCTCTCTCTCTCCCGGTATATATCACCCCCTTGGAAAAAGAGGACCTGGTTGTGGTCGGGTGGCAAAGCGAAGGTCGCCGCGTTGCCGTCACTGCATTAGGTCAAACACGTCACTTCGTTGCATCTTTGGTCACAAGAGTTTGTTCATCTCCCAGAGCACACATTCTACTCATCAGGAAGGTTGATGTAGTTTCATACTTTTATACAGTTTATTGTTATTTATTTTTACTACAGTTTTATATGTTGGAAATGATTTGCTTTCTTTTTATAGGGTACAGGAGGGAATTAGAGAGAGAAAGAGAGAGAGAGAGAGAGAGAGAGAGAGAGAGGGGGGTATATAACTAACTCGCTTTCATCACCTTAATCCTTGTTCTCCTTGCAACAAACTACGATTATATGAAAATAAAAAATTATAATCTATATTTTTTTCTCACACATTACAAACAACTTCTTTTCTTTCATGACTGCGATTAATTTCGCTTGTGTTCATTATATTTTGGTTGCGAACTAAACATTACACAAACTGATACACGTAGTAATCACTAGTCAGTCTTCACCCCATTCCTTGCATTGGTTGTAAGTTCGATTTCAGGAGGGAGGAATCTCTCTCTCTCTCTCTCTCTCTCTCTCTCTCTCTCTCTCTCTCTCTCTCTCTCAGTCTTAACCAGCGCCATATGACCTCATTGGGCTTCAATAGGTCATGAATCACTGCCATGCACTACAGTCTCAGCGCCACTCTTGCTGTTGTGGTGCACTACATGAAACAACCATTCTTCATTTTCTAAGAAGATAAGGCGTGGAGACACATGAATATCTGATAAGCGATATTTGACATCACATATCACCACATATCTTTATTACGGACGTTCTTTTCACTAACAAATTTTCATAGCTGTTCTCTGGCGAGAATTATCAAAGGCTACGAGTAATTTTGTTTTGATGAGTGTTTTTCGTGATGGTGATGCAGAATCCTTGTTAAACTATCAGCAGTATCATTAAACCCTCCTTTGAAATACCAATAACGCCTACTACAGCTTCTTAGATTCAAATATTTAGAAATACAGATCAACATCTCAGGAGAACACTTCATTAACAGTCGAGTTGATTAGAAAAGTTTATATCACGCAGAAGGCTGAGTTTGCACCACCCAGCCTTGGTTATCTTGGTGCCAGCACTTTTATACTGGTAGCATCCAAAATAAACCATGACCAGGAATACCTCAGAGGTTGCTTGTGATCAAGGAAGCCAGCTGTGATGAGTTCATGTGGCAGCCTTGAGGCAAATGGAAACGTTTGTATAGCCACTGTACTGCAAAGAGTGAAATGTAGGAAAGATGTGCACAGCCAGTTAGTGAAGTGCATTATACTAATAACTCCGCGTGTTTGCCATTCAAATGAACACACACACACACACACACACACACACACACACACACACACACACACACACACACACACACACACATACACACACACACACACACTCTCTCTCTCTCTCTCTCTCTTAGAAAGTATACAGACCAAGCAATATAGATAGATAAATATCATCGATAGCTAATACTAGAACATAAGAACATAAGAAAAGAGAAAAGATGCAAGGAAATGGAAGAATAGGAAAAATGAAAAGGCTAAAAATGTGGCAATAATGCAATTTTGGAGAGAGAGAGAGAGAGAGAGAGAGAGAGAGAGAGAGAGAGAGAGAGAGAGAGAGTACCATTCAGCCAACCAATGAAATAACCTGCTGATATATAGAGCACGGAAAGACAACTAAGCACATCAAACAAGCTGGAGACACATTAGGACTGATCAAATGAAGAAATCCCGAGACAAGAGCTAGATAGCATACGTGACAGGAGACCAGAGGGAGACAGAAAAGAAAAGAAAGAAAAGAAAAACGAAAGAAAGAAAACACTACTAGCTAAATAACATAAAAAAACAGGAAAAAACAACAGAAACACATTAAAGCAAACACTGGATATGTAAAACTGATCAAATAGAGAAGGTTTGAGGCGCGGGTGACAGAGAGAGAGAGAGAGAGAGAGAGAGAGAGCCAACCAGCCAGCCAGCCACCAAACACCAGTCAGTGTGTTTTGAACCTTTGCAAATGGCAGGTGTGTGTTTAGTGCTCGTCAGGGGCTAGTGTGCTGTCCCTCTGACCCTGGACAAGGTGGAGTAGCCCAGCACCACCATGCCCGACCCTCCTATCATGTAAGTGTTGCAAAAGAGTGTGTGAGAGGGACTTTTGGCACCGTAGGGCAGATTTAGGAGCTGGGGTGGCCCTCTCCTCTCACTCTTACTGACATTGCCCTGGTTGTGTTGTGTTTTTCTGGGATGTTTTCATGATGTTCTTTTTTTCATGGTGTTTGGTGTGGTGTGATACGTATATGTGTGTGTGTTTACGTGTGTGTGGTTAAGGGTATTGGCTGTGTATTTGTGTGTTGTGTTTTGTTTGTGTTGCTGTTTTGTTGTTGTGGAGGTGGTGTGGGGTGTGTTGTGGTGACCAAGACTATACGTTGCTATTTTGGGTTGGGTTTTGTGTGTTTCTGGATGATTTGTATGGCTGTGAGTCTAATGGCGTGGTGATTGAGGGTGTTGTGGTGAAGGGAGGGAGAAACACACACACAGGCACACCTAATGTTTGTGTTGCAAGGGCCAAGTGTCAAATATGAGGCGACATGAAATTGCTTTTTATTTTGTTCATGTGCACATCAATATTTATTCAGTCTGGTGTTACAAACTAGATGTGTGGATTACTGCACTGTACATTGAACAAGGCTGAGGGTTCCTGGGTTGCTGTGGAGTATTGTGTTGCCGTGTATGGGTGAGCCAAGATACACACACAGTACAGCCGTGAATAGACGCTGGAAAGAATCACAGGAAATTACAAGCTCTTTATCATGTTGGTGGCAGGAAGCTGTGACATAATTACTGAACTGAGCAAAGATTTGTTTATCCGACACTCCCTTTTTTCTACTCCTATCCACTGTCCTAAATGTTATTTACTCTTGCCTAAGTATTAACATGTCTACTGTCCTAACTGACATGTATAATCTAGTAACGGCTTGCTACATTGACACAACTGCTACATATGACATGACTCCTCCCTACAGCTGCCTAACTTCCACATACAGTCTGCTAACTGCCCTGTACATTCTCCTGACTGCTTTGTATGGTTGCCTAACTGCCACGTACAGTCTCCAAATTGTTGTCTTCGAGCTCTTCGTAGCCAAAACATAAGCATTGCCAATCATATCTCATGTCGAGTATAACATCGTGGCTCGTGCTGAAAAGTCACTAAAGCCAATCAATTTAAAACATAAAAATCTAGTAGAAAAATATATGTGTGAAAATATAGATGGTTTGTGAAGTGAATGTCAACAGTGAGGTGTCAGAAGCATGTTAAGATCAGCAGCAGTGGAGTGTTTTGTTAAGGAATGTTGGCATTGGCTGTGCTTAACGGCAGGACCATCAAGGCTGACTGATGTCCACTTAGGCCTTGGTGGTCATCTTGGCTTGTGTTGGTTGGCCTTGACTATCCGGCCATTGCTGTGGTGGTGCTGCTTGTTGACGTCCATAGTGCAGCGTGGCAGTAGTAATGCTAGTCTGCTGTGAAGGCCAGTGGAGGTCAGGCTAGGTGGAGCTCATAGGATGATTTATATTTTTGGTTTTCCATGGATATTTTAATCCCAGAAGGTTACCTCAAAGATGCTTGGTTTGTAGAATGTTTATTTGGATTTTGTAAAGAAAGTTAGTTTTGAGGTTGTAGCATGTACCAAAAACATGAGTTAGATGGTGCGCTTTCAGTTTAGTTTATTTAGAAATCTCCATCAGTCAGTCGTAACAGTGCACCAGTAGGCCTTGGTGTCAGTCAGCCCTGATGGCCCAGCCTGGTGTGTGGGACAGCACCATACTAAGCTAAGAGTTGTGTGACTAATGTCTATTGTCTTCTTTATAGATTTTTGTCAGCATTGTGACTGCTTAATAGAACACTTGAGATGAAGCTTGAGGTGTGATAGTGTATAGTAAAGGTAGACAACAACACTAACTGAAACATGTCACCTTAATACATTCCCACAGGTGCCAGAGGGTGCCACAAGTGCTGGCACTCACCACAGGTGTTACATTCCACTGCATAAATAGAAACAGGATTTTGTTATGAAAATTTGATGGTATTATAATATGGAATTAATTTAGAATGTGTATTTACTTGTGAATAAAGTATACCAGTGAATATTGTTCACAAGTAGCAGTGTTTGTGAGAATAAGATACTTGCAATGGGCACCTTGTGGTGGCTACCCACCCTCATGCCAGGTGTCAGCCTGGCACACAGGTACAAGAACTGTGATGAATAGACACGTCTTACTAACTCTTCTTTAAGTGGATGTGCAGCGGTACTTTGGACAGTTGTTTGTGATGCCGCCAGTCACATGTTAACTGATTGATGCCTGCACACTGATGCTAACTGTGCATCCTTTACTGCACTTCAAAGATAGCTATATTATGTAATTTTGTAATTCAGGTTTAAAGAAATACTGTATTTATTTTTGTAGAGTGATAATGTTTACAGTGCATTGCCAGTGTTTTAAGTGTTTCATGTCATGACATATAACCAAAAAAATGAAGTGCAGGTGCTTTGAACTTGTGCATCTCAGAGATTGAAACCTTTGCTATTTCAAATCACATTACAAGTGACATGAACCAAAGCTAGGTGGCCGAATGGTGCAGTGTACAGCTTTTCCTACACCTACAGTGTTTTGTCATTTCCTGAAATGGATCTGAAAGTTTTGACACTCATTTCCTCTTAACTCAGTCAGTCACATTTCTGCTTACTTCTGCATTATTTCTACTCCAGGAACCATGACAAGTGAGTCTATAAAGCTGAATGGTGAAGTTGTTAATCTCTCATTCATTTGTTCATGGGAATCACATGAAGCAGTGCAACACTCAAGCTTATCACCTAAACATGACACCATTAGTAACTATGTGGCCTGATGTACTTACTGTATGTGGTACTTGTAGACAACAAAGTCAGTGCAGTAGATTAAATGTGTTCACACCTACACAGACTAAGATTACACTGAGATAAATAGTAGATGTTATCACACACACACAAATTAACATCACACTAGGAAAAATGATGTAAAACAAGCAAGTGTGCACAGAGTAACTGCAAAGAAGGAAAAAAGAACACACTACAATTTCCTGAAATCCTGAGTCATGGCAGCAGCTCCTGGTGACCCACAGCTGGGTGTCACCATAAATGGGGTCTGTTTGATGCTGTTGCCTTAATGATCCCAAATCTCATACAGCCTCCATAAAAAGTAAATTGGAATCACACATCATGAGTTGCCGCTGCATTGTGAGCTGCAAGTGTTGTGGTGCGTAGGAAGGCATTTGACACATTTATTCTTTAAAAGCTTGTTCTCTGAGTAGGATTATGTTTAGAAGCTGCAGAGGTGATTAGTCAGACCCTCATGGTTGTTTTTCCACTGACGGTGTAGAATTGTGTTGGAGAGTTACTAGAATCATCAACCTTTCTTGTTAGTAGTTGCTGAGATGAGATACAAATGCTCAAGAATGCAATCCCTACACTACATTACTTGGCTGGACATGCCACAGTTGTGGATTTTAGCTTAACATTTTCAAGCATGTTTATACGAATGTCAGTTATAAATTCTGTCAAAAAATCTGGGTGGTGTGTTATGTATCAACTTGTGTGGAACCTTCATTGGGATTGTTGCCTTTGTACCCTTGTGCACTTAACACTGTTGTGGCTGCTGCTGTAATGTGTTTGACTCTGCAGGGGAAACACGGCAGGTAGAAGTGACGTGTGATTTCTTTCTTTTTTTTTTTTTTACATGCAAAAACCTTGAGAGTGTTCCATGGTTCATTGCCGTGCCATAACAGTCTGTACCAATCAATTTAGCTGGAATGTGTGTGTGTGTGTGTGTGTGTGTGTGTGTGTGTGTGTGTGTGTGTGTGTGTGTGTGTGTGTAATTCACCTCGGTCGCCTACTGGTCACCCAGCCAGTCTTCCCCATTACGGAGCGAGCTTAGAGGTCATAGACCGATCTTCGGGTAGGACTGAGACCACAACACACTCCCCACACCAGGAAAGTGAGGCCACAACCCCTCGAGTTACATCCCGTACCTATTTACTGCTAGGTGAACACACCCCACACATTAAGAGGCTTGCCCATTTGCCTCGCCGCTTTCCGGGACTTGAACCCGGACTCTCTTGATTGTGAGTCGAGTGTGCTAACCACTATACTATGCGGTGTGTGTGTGTGTGTGTGTGTTTCACTGTTTGATCTGCTGCAGTCTCTGACGAGACAGCCAGACGTTACCCTACGGAACGAGCTCAGAGCTCATTATTTCCGATCTTCGGATAGGCCTGAGACGAGGCACACACCACACAACGGGACAACAAGGTCACAACTCCTCGATTTACATCCCATACCTATTCACTGCTAGGTGAACAGGGGCTACACGTGAAAGGAGACACACCCAAATATCTCCACCTGGCCGGGGAATTGAACCCCAGTCCTCTGGCTTGTGAAGCCAGCGCTCTAACCACTGTGTGTATGTGTGTGTGTGTGTGTGTGTGTGTGTGTGTGTGTGTGTGTGTGTGTGTGTGTGTGTGCATGCAGGTGTTGGCAGTGCCTTTTTATCTCTGCAGCAAGGAAGATGTCATAGGAGTGTGCAGCAGTACGGGCATCACCCTCATTTGTGTGACAGATAACAGAGATAACGTGGGAGATATTCCTGGCCACGTGCTTATCCGTCAAGGCAGTTAGTGGGGCTTATCTCTGCATCACAGTAGACATGCAGAGAGGAGTATAATAAAGGCATGGACTAGACCTTGCTTCCTTCCCTGATTATCATTGTACTTGGCTTTCTTTCCTCTTAAGGCTTGCTGTGAAATCAGTCGTGGAAGGAAAATGTAAATTATTGGACACATTTCCTGCCTTGCATATATGTATAATGCATGTATGTTTGTATGTTTGTCTCTCAAGCATACATGTGTTTTCAGCTTTGGGAGGTGAAGTGAGCATCATCATAATTTCATTAGGTGTCCTTGTGCTTCATTGAGGGGATTGTCATGATTAGGAACTGTTGGTTTGTGGAAAAGTGGTGTGTTGGTAGAGACATCACAAATACTATGGTGTTATTCTTTAAAGGCTGAATTTGACACATGTTGTGTGATGGAGGTCAGTACATCTTTAGGTGTGAATATTGTGAGTCCAACAGCTTCAATGAGATAGTTAAACATAAGAATATGGAAAAAAAGAAGCCACAAAACCCACGTGTGGTCGCAGTATAAATCAAAGCATGTAGCCATCTATTATCTCCATCCGTAAAGTGATCTAATCTTCAGCCTCTTCAGTACCATGACACATGTTCATAAGCATTCTACTTTCTGTTTGGTGATTTTATGCAGCTTCAGAAACTTATGTGGGAATGAAATAGTGAAGACTGTGGCCATTAATCTTCTGATTTCCATAGACCCTTCCTAATGTCAATGAAATTGTCTAATCATACACAAAACTCAATGTAAAAATGTGTTGCAGTACTAAAGGGATTAACCTCTTCAGTACCATGACACATTTTTTCATGTGCATTCTACTTTTTATTTGGTGATTTTATACAGCTTCAGAAACTTATAAAGGGATTAAGATAGTGAAGACTCTGGGCATTCATTTTCTGACTTCCATATAGCATTCCTGATGTAAAGAGAATCGTCTAATCATACACAAAACTCATAGTAAAACTGCCTCCCACTACTGAAGAGGTTAATGAAACAAACAAACTGTAACAGAGCAAAGTAAAGACAAAATCTTGTAAAAATTGCCTGACTGCTTCACTCACTTGCTAGAAAAAGCCCATTGAGGACAACAGGAAGAGCAATTCTCAAGGATGACTATTTTAAACATGCATGGGGTGGAGGACACAGCATGCATGAACAGAGTGACACGGGGGACACATGGCGGGCATCAGTGGTGGTGGTGGGTGATGGGTGGAGCTGGGTGGTGTGGGATGGTGCAGTGCAGGGCCAGAATTGAGGTGTCAGGTGGTAATGAGGTGGAGACGAGTGGAGGGAGGCAAGAAGGGGAGCAGTGTAGTGGTGGTGGTGATGGTGGTGGCAAGTGACTGTCTAGGCCGGGGGAAAGGCAGGAAGTGGCATGACAGCACCAAAACTTGACGACAAATGTAATAAAGCAAGACCACTGTTACCGGAAGGGCCAGGAACCACTTGCAACAAACTAACATGACAAATATTAAAATATAAATCGTGAAAGCTAGCATAAACAGCAGTGGAGCAAGGAAGGAGAGGCACAAAAATGAAACTGTTGGAACCAGTAAAGAATTAAATGAAGGACACTGATGTAGACAGAAGTAACAGCAGAATTAGAGAATGCATTAAAACTAAACCTCAAAACATTATTAACCTTTTTACAGAAGACATTGCTGTATAAAAGAAAATAATAATGCTTTGAGTAGAACAAAAAACAGGAATAAAAAAAAGGAAGACTTTAAGCAGAACTGGAAAAAAGAATGACTTAGGGTTGAATTATAAATAGTAGATGAGATTACTAGAATGAGTTAGTTATTATTACTATTATTATTAAGTATTTGAATTCATAATAATGGTAGTAAAAATAATGAAATACTCCGCCAACCACCACACTATTCTCCACAAAACAGAACGCTGAAAAGAAAAGAGAAAAAAAACTAAATATAAATGAGGAGCAGAAAATAGAGAAGGCATGAAATAAAGTAAAAATAGAAGGTAAATAGGAAAGGCAGGGAGAAGAGGAGGAGGAGGAGGAGGGAGGAGGAGGGAACATTTCAGCTGCATGTGACCTGTGACCTGGAGGAAGAGGAAGAGGAGGAGGAAGAGGAAGAGGAGCAAGAAATTGATGGAAACGTAACTTCTCCATACTTGCATTCCCTTTTCCTCAATTCCCTTCCTCCCTATCTCCTCTTTCATTACTCTATTTAACCTTCTTCCTCTCCTCCTTACTCATCTCTTATCCACTCTTCATTCTCCTTGGCCCTCTCCTCCCTTCTCTCTCTCTTCTTTCCTCTCCTCTCCTCTCCTCTCCTCTCCTCTCCTCTCCTCTCCTCTCCTCTCCTCTCCTCTCCTCTCCTCTCCTCTCCTCTCCTCTCCTCTCTCCTCCTTACATATCCCCTTAGTAGACACAAGCAAGGAGAGAAAGGGGAAAGTTACATCAGCTTCTTAATTGAGTCTTTGGAAAGGTGGGGACAGTAATTCAAACAGGTGATCAGAGGCAGGTAATGAGGAGGTAGTGGAGGTATACCTGATGTGGAGGAAGGGAAGAGAGAAAGTGGAAGGAAGTAAAGGGGGGGGAAGAAAGGTGTGGGGTAAATAATTGGTGTTATGTGGAAGGAAGGAAGAGAATGGATGTAAGGAAGGGAGGTGAAAAATGGGATAGGTAGATAGAATGGAAGGAAAGTGGGAGAGGGGAAGAATGAGGAAGGAAGAGGAGGAGGAGGAGGAAGAAGAAGAGGAGGATGTGAGGTGAAGGGGAAGGAAGGAAGCAGGTGAGGTGGAAAAGATATGCAGGGTTGATAAATGGAGGGGAGAAGGGGAGGATGGGGCTTAGAGGAGGTAAGGAAGATGGAAGTAAGGGAGGAGAAGGAGGAGGTGGTGGTGGTGGTGGTAAGATTAAGACTAGAGAGACAACACACACACACACACACACACACACACACACACACACACACACACACACACACACACACACACACACACACACACACACCTATACATCCTCTTCCCTTTCTCACCCTAACCACGAGAGGCTTCCATGTGTGTGTGTGTGTGTGTGTGTGTGTGTGCCTCTTATTCGTCCTGCATTCATTGACCTCAGAAGGGGGGGGGGAAACTGTAAGGGAAAATGAAAAGGGAGAGCAGAGTTAATGAAGGTTGTATGACTTGCCTTCTGTAGATTGAGAGAGGAAAAGTGTACTACTACTACTACTACTTCTTCTTCTTCTTCTTCTTCTTCTTCTTCTACTTCTACTTCTACTACTACTACTACTACTGTTTCTAATTCGTTCCTGTTTTTTTCCTCCTCCTCCTCCTTCTCCTCCTCCTCCTCCTCCTCCTCCTCCGGTAAGGTGACTGGGGTGGAAGAGTAGACGGCGAGTTATCGATAGCAATTCAATCCTCTTCTACACACACCCCACGATATGCGGCTCCATTATACTCGTGTTGTGGGGGTGGTGCTCTCAGTCAGTCACCCAGTCAGTCAGTCAATCAGTCAGTCAGTTTGTTTGTTTGTTAGTCAGTCAGTCAGTCTGTTTGTTTGTTAGTTAGTCCGTCAGTCAGTCAGTTTGTTAGTCAGTCAGTCAGTCAGTTAGTCAGTCAGTTAGTTAGTTAGTTTATTATTTAGTCAGTCATTCAGTCAGTTTGTTAGTCAGTCAGTCAGTCAGTTAGTCAGTTTGTTAGTCAGTCAGTCAGTCAGTCAGTTTGTTTGTTAGTCAGTCAGTCAGTTTGTTTGTTAGTCAGTCAGTCAGTTTGTTTGTTAGTCAGTCAGTCAGTTAGTTAGTTTGTTAGTCAATCATTCATTTAGTCAGTCAGTTAGTTTGTTAGTCAGTCAGTCTGTCAGTTGTTTTTTGTTCGGTTCATTTTTTTCCCTCTTTTTTAACCTGTAAAGTTTAAGTGGTTTTGATGATTTTGGTTTGGGTCTCTCTCTCTCTCTCTCTCTCTCTCTCTCTCTCTCTCTCTCTCTCTCTCTCTCTCTCTCTCTCTCTCTCTCTCTCTCTCTCTCTCTCTCTCTCTCTCTGTGTGTGTGTGTGTTGTTGGTAACGGAAGATGTTGACGATTTTCCCTCCTCCTCCTCCTCCTCCTCCTCCTCCTCCTCCTCCTCCTCCTCCTCCTCCTCCTCCATGTCTCACCCATTTCTCGGTAGAGGAGGAGTATTCGGGCACGGGAGAGAGAGAGAGAGAGAGAGAGAGAGAGAGAGAGAGAGAGAGAGAGAGAGAGAGAGAGAAGGGGAGGAGTGAGTTGGGTATGGGAACTTTGGGGAGGAAATGGGGGCGTAACATGGAAGGAGGAGGAGGAGGAGGAGGAGGAGGAGGAGGAGGAGGAGGAAAGGTATATGGGACAGGTGGTATATGGTGTACTTGAGTTTGACCTTGAGAGAGAGAGAGAGAGAGAGAGAGAGAGAGAGAGATAGTAATAACAATAATAATAGAATTGAATAATAATAAGAGAGAAAAGGAAGAACAGTGATAATAAAAGTAATAATGAAGGTAGGAAAATAATACGAGGAGGAGGAAGGAGGAGGAGGAGGAGGAGGAGGACGAGGAATGATCAATTAATTCCTGAAAAAGTAAATAAAAGGAGGAAGAGGAAACAGAAGAGGAGTGATAGGCATAACAGTATTAGGAGGAGGAGAAAGAAGAAGAAGAAAACGAGGAAGAGGAGGAGGAGGGATTATAATTTTATCCATTTTCTCACAACCACCACCATTATAAGAAAAAAAAAAACGTGTGTGTGTGTGTGTGTGTGTGTGTGTGTGTGTGTGTGTGTGTGTGTGAGAATTACGTACTTACAGGTAATTTCCATACAGGTAAGACCGAACTTAGGGGCAGGAAGGGAAGAAGCCACATACCTGCCTCCTCCTCCTCCTCCTCCTCCTCCGGTGTAAGAAGTACTGCTGGGTGGCTTCTTCAAGAGGGAGGAGGAGGAGGAGGAGTAAAAGAGTATCAAGTACTTGCTTCCTCCTCCTCCTCCTCCTCCTCCTCCTCCTCCTCCTCCTCCTCCTCCTCCTCCTCCTCCTCTCTCTCTCTCTCTCTCTCTCTCTCTCTCTCTCTCTCTCTCTCTCTCTCTCTCTCTCTCTCTCTCTCTCTTGTTATCAAGTGAAGGTCAACCATTGAAATGATTATCTAAATGACCTCTCTCTCTCTCTCTCTCTCTCTCTCTCTCTCTCTCTCTCTCTCTCTCTCTCTCTCTCTCTCTCTCTCTCTCTCTCTCTCTCTCTCTCTGCATGTGACCTCATGTCTATACCTGAATATGTATGCAGAGAAAGAGAGAGAGAGAGAGAGAGAGAGAGAGAGAGAGAGAGAGAGAGAGTTTATTGTGATTTATACTGTTTTTGTTCCCACACATAATAGTTACTAAAGAGAGAGAGAGAGAGAGAGAGAGAGAGAGAGAGAGAGAGAGAGAGAGAGGGAGTGTGTGAGTAAGAGCATTTGTCACGTTTCTCACAGTTCGATGTCACCACCCTCCTGACAGAGAGAGAGAGAGAGAGAGAGAGAGAGAGAGAGAGAGAGAGAGAGCAGGATGGAACATGTTGGGGATGACTAGTACACATGGGGAGGAGGAGGAGGGGCGGGGAGGGGTGGGGAGGAGGAGGAGGAGGTGGAGGTGGTACACACGTGGCATTGCTTACCTCCTCCTCCTCCTCCTCCTCCTCCTCCTCCTCCTCCTCCTCCTCCTCCTCTCATAATATATTGTCTTCTCTCCCTCCTCATTCTTATCCACCCTCTTTTTTATCAGTCTCCTCCTCCTCCTCCTCCTCCTCCTCCTCCTCCTCCTCCTCCTCCTCCTCCTCCTCCTCCTCCTCCTCCTCCTCCTCCTCCTCCTCCTATCTTTTACCAGGTTAGTGTGTGTGTGTGATTATGCGAGAATAAACGAGAGAGAGAGAGAGAGAGAGAGAGAGAGAGAGAGAGAGAGAGAGAGAGAGAGAGAGAACGAGAGCGTGTTCGTGCATGACTTCGAAATTCACTCCATCTTCCCATCCACTTCCCATGACCCCCTTCCCATCAATCACCACCACCATCACCACCACCACCAATAATAATAATAATAATAATAATAATAATAATAAATCTTTCACTCTTGCGTTCGTGTCAGAGTCCAGTGTGTGTGTGTGTGTGTGTGTGTGTGTGTGTGTGCATTAAACATTGGATTGTGAAAGTCGTACCTTTAAACAGAGGAAGGTGGTGCGTGGCTTTAATGATCAGAGAGAGAGAGAGAGAGAGAGAGAGAGAGAGAGAGAGAGAGAGAGAGAGAGAGAGAGCACACTTACAGAAAACAAACACTTCTGGATTGAAAAAAAAAGATAAACGAAACTTTTACAAACCACAGCAACATTCCAGTGGAAATAAGAAAACGAAAGAAAATGTAGAAAAAAAAATCTTACATTCTAACATCATCATTATCGTTATCATCATCATCATCATCATCATCATCATCATCATCATCATCATCAACAACAACAACAACAACAACAACAACAACAACAACAACAACAACAAGAACAACAAAATCACAAACAAAACAACAACAATAACAACAACAAGAACAACAACAACAAAATCACAAACTAAACAACAACAAGAACAACAACAAAACCACTAACTAAACAACAACAACAACAACAACAACAAGAGGATATAATGACAGCTGTACAATACCTTCCTTCCTCTATAACAGTGACACTCTACACCACACCCACCCTCCCCCTCCATTTTCCCCTCCCTCTCCCCTCCATTTCCCCTCCTTCCCTCTCCCTTTCCCTCCTCCTCTCCCTTCCCCCCTCTCTGCCGTCTTCTACCTCCATTTTCCCTCCTCTCCTCTCCTCTCTCCTCCCTTTCCCCTCTTCTCACTTCCTTTTCCCTCCTCTCTCCTTCCCTCATTCCCCTCTCGTCCCCAAACACTGGGTAGCTTCATTAACCCCCCCTAACATCCCTTAAACTCCCATAACCCCACCTACCCCCAATACATTATAACATAGTGGTGGTGGTGGTGGTGGTGGTGGTAAAAGAGAAGACAGTGGAATGTTTTAAGAGTGGTCTGAGGGAATCTGGAATAGTGTAGCTTGGAATCTTGGAATGAGGAGAGATAAGTTTGGTGGGGACAGGAAACAAAGAAGAGTGATAATGGAAATGTTAATGGTTGGTTTAATAGAGAGAGATAACGCGGTAGGATTTTTTTTTTTTTTTTTTTTTTTTTAGGTAAACTTTCTATTTTCATTTTTTTTTTAATCTGGAAATTTAACTTAAAACTTGAATTTCAGTTATCAGGGGATGTATAATAGTCTCGTGTCACGCTAGAGAGAGAGAGAGAGAGAGAGAGAGAGAGAGAGAGAGAGAGAGAGAGAGAGAGAGACGAAACAAATGGACACACGAGAGTTAAGAAGAGAACAATGAATGAAAAAAGGAGAGAAGAACAAGGACAAAAAGGAAAACAAGAAATGGCAGGAAAAAAGGAATATGAGAAAAAAATAACAGAGAGAGAGAGAGAGAGAGAGAGAGAGAGAGAGAGAGAGAGAGAGAGAGGAAATGATTTACCTGTGGAAGTTACTAGTTTAAAAGGGCGGGAGGTGTTCCTTTCGAGTTAATTAACGCTGATTGGCAGGTGTCTCCTAACGTGATGTGATGGTTTTGTAGCACCAGTAGTAGTAGTAGTTGTAGTAGTAGTAGTAGTAGTAGTAGTAGTAGTAGTAGTAGTAGTTATATTTACGTTATCAATATATTTACATTCACACCTGTATGACACAAGGTGAGAGTAATTAACCTGTAACCTGTGGAGAGAGAGAGAGAGAGAGAGAGAGAGAGAGAACTTTTAAGATGTTTTCCTTCTTGATAAGGGGAATTCCAGTGTCTCTCTCTCTCTCTCTCTCTCTGTGATGGTGATGATAATGGGAGGGTTGGTTGTGATGGATGGTGATAAAAACAGAGATTAGAAGTGACGTGATGGTGGTGGTGGTGGTGGTGGTGGTGATGGTGATGGTGATGATGCTTTTCACAGTGTCTATCTGAATCATCATCTTTCCAAGGTTATGTTTTTTTTCCCTTGTTTTTGTTCTTTTCCCTTTTTTTTTATAATAATCATTCGCATATTTCCTCTTCATGGTGCATTCTTGTGTGTGTGTGTGTGTGTGTGTGTGTTGTTTGTGTTTGTGTGTTTCAGTAGGTGTGCATTCTCGTAAAAAGAAGTTACACACACACACACACACACACACACACACACACACACACACACACACACACACACACACACACACACACCATGGTCCAATTAATTCATGTCTGTAGTACGTCCACCCACTCACCCAAACACCCACCCACCCACCTTCCCTCCTCCTCTCTCTCCTCCCTCATACCCACCTACCCACCTACCGAACCTATCCACCCTCCCTCCCTCCCCATGCACGTGCCGTCCTGTCATGCGCACGTGGCAGCAGTCGTCCCTAGCCACTCATGTCACTTCACCATGCATATCCGTGTCCCTACCTGGCCGGGGATGATGTGGGGGGGGGGGCCACGCACTCACCCATCACTCTAGTATGTTTTTTCTGTGTGTTTAGTGTGTTTTTCGTGTGTTTCGTCATGTCTACTTTCTCCTCCGTGTTCATTTTGGTGGTGGTGGTGGTGGTGGTGGTGGTCTTACTTTACCGTACTTTGCTTTATTTTGTTCCTTTTTTTTTCTTTATATTTTTGTTGTGTTTCATTTCCTGAGCTTGTGTTTCCTAATTGTTCTTTATCTTGCCTTATCTTTCTTCATTCTCATGTCTTTCCTTTGATTTAATTTAATATGATTACCTCACCTCACCTTTCCCTTCCCTTCCCTTCCCTTCCTTCCCTTTCCTTCCCTTCCCTCACCTTACCTCACGTCACCCCACCTTGCCTCACCTCACGTCACCTCATCTCACCTAACCACGTATACCCCACCTACACCACTACCTCTGACCCTTCACACTTGTTACCTGGCCGTGCGCATAACTGTCCTCACCTCACCTGGGCCTTGCTTAATTACCGGGAGCCTCACCTGTCTACCTAGTGGTCTTACCTGTATCAGTCACCACTTCACCTGGTCTCTCTCTCTCTCTCTCTCTCTCTCTCTCTCTCTCTCTCTCTCGTTTGTCGGTAATGTTCGTGCATTCCATGTTGCTCCTCTCACTCTCCTCCCTCTCCCTCCCTTTGCTCCCTCTCCCTCTCCTCCTCCTTCCCACGCAAGGTCACGTGCCACCCATGCTTGCTCTCTCCTCCTCCTCCTCTTCTTCTTCTTCTTCTTCTTCTTCTTCTTCTTCTTCTTCTCTTCTTCTTCTTCTTCTTCTCTCTTTCTCTTTGGTACTTCTCTATCTCTCTCTCTCTCTCTCTCTCTCTCTCTCTCTCTCTCTCTCTCTCTCTCTCTCTCTCTCTCTCTCTCTCTCTCTCTCTCTCTCTCTCTCTCTCTCTCTCTCTATTTCCTTCACTCCCTACTGAGCCCCCCGCATATACCCCTTTCCAGGAAGTAAGCCCCCAATGCCCTCCCCTCTCCTCTCACCCCTTCCTGTTACTCATACCCCTCGCTACCTCTGTCTCTCCCCCCACCCCTCTCCTCTCCCCCTCATATGCCCAGGAAGCATGCCACACCCCCTCCCCCATTCCCTCCCTCATTCTCTCCTCCATTTCTCGTTAACAGGTTTATGCATGCGGTGGTGTGTGGGGGAAGAGGTGGTTGCGTCATGTGAGAGAGAGAGAGAGAGAGAGAGAGAGAGAGAGAGAGAGAGAGAGAGAGATTAAGAGATGGTAAGAAGATTGAAAAGTGTATCATTATTACTAGTGTACCCCGTGACCTCTCTCTCTCTCTCTCTCTCTCTCTCTCTCTCTCTCTCTCTCTCTCAGGCACAGCGCAGAGAGAATTACGTCTGAGAAGTGTGTGTGTGTGTGTGTGTGTGTGTTTCATTACGTTACTTACAGCAAAGTTTGGTATCGCTGGTGATGGTGGTGAAGAGGTGGAGGAGGAGGAGGAGGAGGAGGAGGAGGAGGAGGAGGAGGATATTGTGGTTAAAAAAGTACAGGAGGAGGAGGAGGTATTGGTGATGTTTGTTCGTACAGCGGTGAGTGAAGTGCTGCCGCGCGCTACCCCACACACACACACACACACTCACAGACAGACAGACAGACAGACAGACACACAGCAGTCAGCCTTTAGTGCGCGTTTAGCAGTGGTGGCGAAAGGACGTGCGTGGCGGTGTTCTCCCCTTGACGCAGTGTGTATGTCCATCCTTGTCCTGGCCGCGGGAGTCGAGGCGTGGTGGCGAGGGCTTGGATCACCGTGGTGGGGAACAGTTGAGGCGTCGCGTGGTGTTTTGTGACATTAGCGTGGGTGTCCTTCGCTTATGTGCTAGGTATCGACCACAGCAGAGTACAGTGAACTCCACACACTGTTCCCCCAGCCGCCACCACCTCGAAACTCTGCACGCTGGTCTGTTGTCCTGCGTCAGGCTGGTGTGGTGAGCTGCGCGTTGGCCGAAAGCTGTGCCGCCCGTGGGAAGTGTGCGGACGAGTGACGGAAGGCAAAAAGAAAGGAAAGGAACGCGTGGACTTGACAAATAACCACTATATCGAAAAGTTCCCACGTGTGAAGTGTTTATACGTTACTTGGCGTGTTTCTCATCCCAGCCATCTCCCGTGTTGGTCAGTGATGCAGAAATGAGGGTACTGTGAGTGCAAGAAAAAGAGAGACATTGGGTATAACATGAAAGTGAGGAGAGGAGGAAGACAGTATGGTTATGGGTAGAGGGACAGTTGTGAGAGGGAAGGAGAGGGGCATTTGCGAGAAAAGAAAAAGTAGATGTCTGGATAGAATCAGTGAGAGGAGGGTGAGAGAGAGTCTGAGTCTGTGTAAGAGGGAAGAAAACTAAGTGAGTGAGTTAGGGGAGAGAGGGAGGGAGAGATAGAGAGGGAGGAGTTGAGTCACGGAGGAGGGAAGGAGGGAGAAGAGAGTGAGAGACAAAGACAGACAGAGAGAGAGAGAGAGAGAGAGAGAGGGGTGTGTGAGCCAGACAAAATACGTGCAGAGAGAGAGAGAGAGAGAGAGAGAGAGAGAGAGAGAGAGACCACGAGGAGAAGGCATCGTGGGGGTACAAAACAAACCACGTGAGGTGACAGAGGGAGAACTAATATAAACTTGACAGGAGGCACTGGTGGTGGTGGTGGTGGTGGTGGTGGTGGGGAATGAATGAATGGGGAAGAGACTCATGCTGAGGGTTTAGGATGGAAACGTGAGGATTAAAGGGAAGTATTGGGGATTTTAAAGGGCTGTGGTAGGGAAAGAGACG
>NC_059281.1:15417401-15419901 GCF_017591435.1 Portunus trituberculatus
TGGTGAAAGTGTGACGAAGAGGAGGAAGAAGAAAAAGAGGAGGAGGAGGAGGAGGAGAAGCATTACTGATAGAAAGTGTAAGTTGCTTCTGTTTAAACCTAACCTCCTCCTCCTCCTCCTCCTCCTCCTCCTCCTCCTCCTCCTCCTCCTCCTCCTCCTCCTCCTCCTCCTCGAACGCTCGATAACACGATCAATGGAAAAATCAAAGATGGGGGTGAAATATAATGAAGGGGGGGACAGTGAAGAGGAGGAGGAGGAGGAGAAGGGGAGGGAGGGAGGGAGGATAGAGGAGGAACAACACACCTGCACCCTCCTTCCTTCCTCCTCCTCCTCCTCCTCCTCCTCTTCCTTGATATTCTTTGTTATGAGTTGTCTCCTCCTCCTCCTCCTCCTCCTCCTCCTCCTCCTCCAGGTGAAAACCCAAATAAAGGGAATGTGGGTGGTTAGGGGAAAGGAGGAGGAGGAGGAGGAGGAAGAGGAGGGGTAGCATCCGGTAGAGGAGGAGGAGAGAGAAAGGGGAAGGAGGAAGGGGGGAGGGGAGGAGTGTAAGCGTGTTGCAGCTGGTACGGGAGTAACTGATAAATATTTGGTGGGGAGGAGAGGGGAGGGGGGAGGTGTTGAGTGATGGGGAGGAGGAGGAGGAGGAGGAGGAGGAGGGAAGGAAGGGGTGGGGAAGAGGGTGGTAGCTTATGCATGTCTTTTGTCTTGTATGGGGAGATGGGGTGAAGGAAAGGGGATGGGATGGGGAGTGGGGTGTTTGTTGTGGCTTTGGGTGAGAGAGAGAGAGAGAGGGGGAGAGAAGTACGTGGGAGGTGTTCTTTGTGATGGGGAGGAAAAGGGAGAGAAGGGGAATGAGTGGAGTGGTAGTACTAGTGGGTGGAGGAGGAGGAAGTGTGTGTGTGTGTAGGGGACATGAGTTATAGTGGGGATGATTTGGGGAGGTGTGGGAAGGACAGGTGGTGGGGGCGGGGGTGGGGAAGAAGGCCGGGGAACCAGGAAACCGTACAACCGTCTTCTACTCCCTGCAGGTGGTGGGTGGGGAGGAGGAGGAAGTAGTGGTGGTGATGGTGGTGGTAATGAATCTCTCTTCCCCTCTTCCTCTCCCCACGATTTTATTTCCCCATGATTTTTACCTCCCATTTTTACCCAACATTCCATATACCACCCCCTTCCCCTCTTTCTTTCCCCTCTCCCTCTCACTTTCCCTCTCTTCTTTCTTTCCCTCTCTATTTTTCCATCCCTTACTTTATATATCACCTTAATCATCCACCTTTCCTTCCTCCTCTCTTACTACTACTACTACTACTACTACTACTACTACTACTACTACTACTACTATTACTACTACTACTTCCACTACCAAATATCGTAAGGGGCCAAAAAGTCTGATGCTGCCTATTTTCCCATCATATTCCTTCGTGTTTCATCTCGAGTGCATTTCCTCCTGACGGTGTAGGTGATGGTAGTGTGATTCCTGTGACTAGTGTGACATTCGAAGCCTCAGCGTGGTGGGGGAGGCCATGTGTGTTAGTAGGGGAAGGGGACGCCGCCCCCTGCTCCCCCCTGCGGCGTGGTGAAGTGAAATAAAGTGAAGGAAAAAAGTGAAGGAGTAAACATTAGGAGGCGAAGGAGGAAAAGGGCTGGCGGGTGTGAGTGACCAACCCTCACCGCCACGCCCTTGCTACTGCTGCTCCCTTCCTCCTCCTCCTCTTCTTCTTCTTCTTCTTCTTCCTCCTCTTTCTCTTTCTCCTCCTCTTCCTCCTCCTCGGGCAGTCATTCGTCATGGTTCTCAACAGGTAGGTACAAATGTGTGTGTGTGTGTGTGTGTGTGTGTGTGTGTGTGTGTGTGTTTCCTTGGAATTTGCGTATTTTGTTTGTGTTGTCACTGAAGTGCTGCTGCTAATTACTACTACTACTACTACTACTACTACTACTACTACTACTACTACTACTGTTACTACTGAAGTTCTTCTTCTTCTTCTTCTACTTCTTCTACTACTACTTCTACTTCTTCTTCTTCTTCTTCTTCTTCTTCTTCTTCTTCTTCTTCTTCTTCTTCTTCTTCTTCTTCTTCTTCTTCTTCTTCTTCTTCTTCTTCTTCTTCTTCTTCTTCTTCTTCTTCTTCTTCTTCTACTTCTACTTCTACTTCTACTTCTTCTACTTCCTAACAACAACAAAGCAACACAACAACAATTACATCATCACCACCACCACCACCACCACCACCACCACCACCACCACCACTACTATTACTATCATTGTATGCGTAAGTATGGCTCAAGTAAGGAAGCGCATTGTGAAAGTCTTGCTACTGGTCATCACATCATCACCACTCTCACCACTACCGTCACCAGTCCGTCACAAGGGCCAGCTGTTGCCTCACCCTTGCGTCACTGGTGCAGGGAAACGTTTTGGTGCGCGCCGTGTCCCTGGGAGGAGTGCATGGTGCCTTTGTTGTGTTGTGTGACTTGTGTCCTTGTGTCCTTGTGTCCTTGCGTCA